>NW_011889141.1:325866-333784 GCF_000151845.1 Pteropus vampyrus
CCCCCAATAAAAATATGTAAACCTTAAAATTTATGTAATAGCCTGGCACAGTGTTAAGTAACAAAGTAGTGATATAATACATTTCTTTTGAGCAGATGAATGAATAAATGAATAAGTTTTTAGATATTTCAGAATGAAATATCACAAGGCCTATAAATAATGACACATTAGTAATAGGCATATGACCTCTAAGTTGAGATATAATATTTCTATTCCTGTCACTTTCCCAGGTCTCAGATCACAGGTGTATTTTTTTGAAAGCTTAGTGGATTTAAACCTTAAAATTAAACTTACTTGATTTTATTTTTCACAGAAAATTTAACACTTAGATAATATAGAATTCCAAAAAACAGAATCTTTGTCTATTTTTCTCAAGAGCACAGAAAAGTCCCCTGTACAGAGTAGGTGCTCAGTAAATATTGATACGTGAATGTATGAATGAATATTTTCCCCAGTTGCATAAAAGCATGATTGCATTGTTCAAAACGAATCCACTATATAAGATTTTATGCTTGCAGCATTGTTAAAATGAGTAGTCAGTCTCATTTTTCACACGGCAAAAAGCCTCAGCTTAAATACAAATTTGAGATGGTGGAAACTCAAATTTATTAGCATCTTATGACTATCCAGAAAAAAGAGGGGCAAATCAATTGATGCTCTAGATATTGAGTTAGGGGACTCTCGGATGGGATTAAAAGGCAAAAGAATAATGTTCAGGAAGCAAGTAGTAGTTTTATATCACTAACCCCCTCTCTCCCATCTGAGAGTCAGGTAGCTCCTTCTTAATGTGCTACAAATTTACTGTAGGGAAACGTTTTTGTTTGTTTGTTTTGAAGCTACAGATCTCTGATTAGGAATACTACCTGGCCTTGGGAGCTGGACTGCTTGGGTTCAAATCCAAGCTTCACTATTTGCTAGCTATATGTCTTAATGGCAATTTTTTAACCTCTCTGCCACAGTTTTCTCATGTGAAAATGATGCTAATTATAGTACCTACCTCGCAGGGTTGTTGTGAGCACTAAGTGCATTTAGTTTATATGTTTAGGATGTAACTATCACATAGAGTGGACTAAATATTTGCTATTTTTATTATTGCTGTTGCCGAAGTCAAATTAAAAATAGAATATGGAAATTTATTTAAAAAATCAAATTAGAAGGAAATGCTTCTCTTCCCTAAAGCAAGTGTTAGTTTTAAAGTCGATTGTATGGATATACAATGTGCCCCTCCTCCAGACATTTTTGGGGGTGCTATTTAGTTCCCAGGCCCTTAGGCCATGGAAGGCTTGTCTTTACTTTCATTGAGCTATTTGAGTTTCATGCTGAAGGACACAGTATTACTATTCGCCCAAAGTGCTAAATAGTTGGAACGCAGGCGGGGCAAGAAATTTGTAACTATGCGACTCTCACCTGAGATAATACATCTCTGTTTTCCTAGATGCAGAAATGCTATTCTTATCTGCTTCTTCCTTGATTTTGATTTCTCTGCTTCCTCTTTCCCTATATATTTTGTTCCCTCTGGCTTTTTAAATAATTTTAAAGCTTCAAAAAGGGGTGTACTTTGTTATTTTCAAACCATTTTCACATAACATTATCTCGTTTGGTCTTCACTACGGCTCTACTGGAGGAAGCAGACACCCCAATTTTGGATCAATCTATCTGTCCTTTTCTTTAATTCCCTCCTTATCCAGTTCAGATTCCACAGTCCAATATTTTAATACTACTTCAACAATATTCCTGCCCCCCCCCGCCCCCCTTTCTGTTATTTTATCATCCTCTCTAGCAAAATCCTAACCCTGGATGAAATAAAACAGGTGCTTTATCTGGATCCACATCCAAGCAGCCAAGCCTTGCTGAAGCAGTTTCTTCGTATATGAATTCATGACCACCCCCTCCGGATGTGCCCTCAGTGCAGCTAGCAGGCCTCCTCCGTTTCTCTGATCATGACTTTTTTTTTCCCCCATGACTTTTTCTCTATTTCCGTGACTTTCCCAGCATTACCCTTGCTGTTCAGTATTCCGACTCTACCCATCCCCCGCCTTGGGCATGTCCTCACTTCTGCTTTGACAAGGATGACACCAGCCACCGTAGTGGAGCCTCCTACATACTCGTTACCATCACTGCAAACCTACTGGTATCTGAAACAGTGACATCTTTCGTTCTTTCTGTCACAGTCATGCCTCGTATATACACTTTTGGTTCTTAAAATGTACAATATCATTCATACCTTAGCTCTAATACAGTCACCATCTCTGTCTGTTATCTGGATTGTTCTCATCAGCTTTTAACCGTGTCCATGTTTCTCCCATTTCAAAAACGAAAAAGCCAAAAACCAAATAAAAACCCCTCAATGTACCATCCTTGTCTTACTGTTACCCCAATTACAGATGAGTTTAATGTACATGAAAACGCTCTGTAAAGAGTAAGGCTTTGTAGACATCCAGAAGGCAAAATGTTTAGTGATATTCATGTACAACAAGGGCACTTGGGCATTTGCTTTTGAACAGAAAGGAGAAGAGAGGATGAGTAAGGGAACTCCAGTGAGCCGGGCTCCCTTCAGATCATCATCAAAGAAATTTTGTCAGTCCGCTTTGCAGTGTTTTGTCAGATCTGCTCTAGAACCAATATCAAACCAAAATGAATTTTAAAAGTATACCAAAAAAAAAAAAAAAAAGTTTAGGTTCCCAGTAATATTTTATTGAGGAAAGGTTAACATTAACAGGACATTTTCTAACTTGAAGATTGTTGCAGAGTTACTATCAGTCGTCTGGCCCTTCCCTGGTGCCAACGTGTGTAGTGGCATGCAGGAAGGCACAGTGGCAAAGACACACATACAGTTATCATTGGCGGCAGACGAAGAACCCATCTCAAACTCAGCGTTTGAAGATGAGCAGTCATCGTAGACAGTAGAGCAGCTTCTTGGGAACGTTCTGCAGAGTCGCTTTACCCCTATGAGATTGCACGATGCTCTTTTTTTCTTTTAATACCTAGCTGCATAAGCTGGGTGGCCGTCGATTCTTGCAGGCGCTATGGAAGACCGTGGTGTCGAGGGACTGGTTGCATACACATTTGGAGTAGCCAGGACAGACGGGGAAAGATGAATAAAACAAGCAATATTGTTAGTATAGTCCTATCCAGCCCCCGCCCCATCCCTACCCCTGCCCGGTCCCATCAGGGTTAAGGACAAAGAGCTCTCTCTTTGCTAAACCTATAGTTGCATTTAGCTGACATTTAAGTCTGTATTTCTCCCATATATATTCAGATCATTTTACAGAGAAGAGGCCCAGCTCACCCTGTTGATGCTGGTGATGGCTTGGCTAGCAAAATGGGATGAGCTCCTAGCTATGCAGAACTCCGAGAGAGAGGAAATAAGCAGCATGGCTGAAATTCCTTTCCTGGAAAGCTGAAATCGGGAATAAACATGCCAAAATTTTGCCTAATCAGGAGGGCCTCGAACAGGCTTCGAAAAGTTACTGACTCATCAAATGTGCTGTTGCTCATATGAACTTTTCTTGATTATTTGTCTGTTATCATCAAATGCTTATTTCAGGGGAATGTGAATTAATTTTGGATTTTCTTGTTGCAGAAGACTTTTTTTTTTCGTCAGTAGACTATTATTTAGAATCATTAGAAAAGAGGTAGATTTTATTTTTTCTTTACAATGGTTTCTTGTTTTATAAAAATGTTACCAGCTCAAACAAACAAAAACAAAAAACAAGCACTATAGAAAAGAACCAATCATCCCAAATTCCAGTGCCTAGAAATAAGCAAAATTAACATTAGATGCCCATCATTCATTCTAGATCTCTATGTGTAGGCAGAAGGGAAATAGAAAATTGGATGAATGGAGAGGCAGCAAGGCAGAGGGAAAAAGAGGGAGGAAGAGTGAGAAACACCATTCTTTAGGAAAGGAATTATTTTGTATTTACTGTTTTGAAATAAAAATATTACTTCATCTTAAAACATATATAAAAAAATTAAGCAAATTAAGTCTGATAAAATTAAAGTATTTATGGAATCCATGAAGAAGTCATTTTAAACCTACAGGTTTCAATTTTAAGAGTATTAGATGATTGTTTATCGTGATTAGCACTTTTATGTTATATATCTCTCATTTTGCCTCTCCTCTCTTCATCTCCCAGTGTTTGATAATCCTGTCATTTTTCACTTTTTTTGAGTGGAACATTTATATTCAGCTCTGTAGTTACCATTTGCCCAGCTGTTCAGTCCTATAGTCTTAGGTGAATATTTAAACAGTTCGATGCTATTCACTAATCTCTCTACACAGCTTTTCCTTGGCTTATCAGGAGTAGGCTTATTTTATTTTATTATCTAGTCTAGTCTGGTCTAGACTAGCATGAGCAGCATGACTCTATGTTCCCATTATTTCATTCTTTCCTCTTGTACTGGATTAAATATAATTTTGAAACCACCTCTGCTCTACTTGTCTCTAGTTCTTGGCAAATCATTTTCTTTCTCCTGTTTCAAAAGTGGACCAGGAAATTGCAAAAGATAGAATGCTGTGACCAAGAGATTGGAAAGGCCTATCTCAGTGATTATTTTTATGAGCTCTTCTTATGTACTGAGCTGGTTTTCTGGAGTAACTCTCAGAGATTATGTCTTTTTGACTTTCTTTTTTCTTCCTGAGTTTCTTGCTTATAAAGAATGCAATCCCTTGTATGTGTTCCTTAGAAATAATATCATGTGCCCTTTTTTTATACACTATTTAGTTCTCCATTAACCCCCTTTATTTAATTCTTACAAAATATTCTGGAATAGATTTAGTCGCCATCTTATATGTAGAGAAACTGAGCATGTTTGAGATCTGATTGAGATCATACAGTTAGGAAGTGGCAGAGGGTCTGTGTGCAGGTGTGCAGGTGTGTCTGAACTCAGACCCTATACTGAAGCAGGGCACCTGCAGGAAACGGTCTGACTGAGTCTCTGGGTCACGATGAGCCGGCCAGGCAGTCGAGTCAGACGGAGGCAGAGCGCACTCACGAATGCGTGCGTGGGTCTTCCCTGGTGCCGCTTTTTACAAGGCTTCAACACTCGGTGTGGCAGCTGAGCTTGAGTCGCGGCCTCTGGTGGCAGGTGTGGTACAGAGAAGCAGTTGTAACAACATGGTGACAGATTTCACCACCAGGTGTCCCTCATGGTTTTAATCTTTCTTTGCCTTTTCTCTCTTTTTAAATTTTGTGCATGTTTTGGGCAATTACCCTTTTATTCTTTTTTCTGCAGTATCAGGGAGTTACCTTGGAACCTTGGAAAGGCAAGAAAACGTGTCCCTCTACTTCTCCCCTGACACCGAGCAACCGTAGAAAGTGACAAGTGATTGGGAATCTTCTAACAGTGCTTGTACGGTATGTCTACTTGGGTTAAGGACCTTGAACCTAAAGAAAGTATTTGTCTGCTGAAGACCTCGAATTTCAGTTAAGGATGAATTGGTTCTGTGACTCAGGTTAGTACCAGGAAAGTGCAAAAGAACAGAGCACGTTTTAAAATTCACTAAATATTTGCTGAGAGCCAGCTCTGTGCCAGCCACCACCCTGGGCTCTGATGAGTCAACGTGACAGAGAGTACTTATCACAGCCATAGGTCTTGTGTCCTTTAGCGCTCTTTTTCCTATTCTTCTGCATGAAAAGTTCAACTGAGCGGGGAAGCCGAGCTTCCTAAGTTAGGATCCTGTCATTAGAGCCCTTCAAGTTCATGGATAGATGAAAGATCTGGTCTTAGTTTAGAGCATAAGAGTAAAGTCTACAGACATTGTTAGATATTTATATCCTGTTCATGCAAGGGTAGGAGATATTTCTAAACAATTCATACCTTTAATTTCGTCAATGGGAACCCATTCTAACGTGCTTATGTTATGTAGGAAGCTCCTGTTTCCAAAAAAAAATCTCCGGCATTTATTCTAATCAGCAAAGGGTCTGACGTGGAGCAGTAGCACTGATTGCCTCTGGAGAATAGATTTTATAATTAGAATGTCAGTTAACCTTCACCATTCCTCACTTAAGTGGTAACTGCATGGGTTTCTATCTTAATGCAATTAAAAAGTAACCAATATTACACTGTCTACATTGAAGTATGTATTTGAACTACAGATATTGTAACCCTAGGCTCCATCTACAGAGATTCATATTGAATGGATCTGAGATGGGGTCCAGATTTCTGCATTTTTAATAATCATGTCCAGTTGAAGGAAGACCTTCAGCTATATTTTGAGAATCACTGGATTATTCTGGTAGAAGAAACGTAAGAGACTAGTAGAAAATATAATGGTAGGTATACAAACTGTGTACCCATACAGTGGATTACTGCTGAACAATAGAAAGTAACCAACACACAACAACTGATGGATCTCATTGGTATTATGTTGAGTGAAAAAAAGCCAATCTCAGAAGGTTACATACTGCATGACTCTATCTATAGAATATTCTTAAAATGACAAAATATATGATGGTATATGGATCAGTGGTTGCCAGGGTTAGGGCTGGGGGTGTGACTATGGGGATAACAGGGGGTGTTTCTCTGTGGTTATGGAAGAGTTGTATATTTTCGAGGGATGTATATTTTTGGGATGGTAGAACTGTTCTGAATTCTGATTGTGGTGGCCATTACATGAATCTATACATGAGACAAATAAACTATATACACACAAAAAATAGTATATGTAAAAACAGGTGAAATCCAAATAAGTTTTAAGGTTTAGTTAATAGTATTTACAAATGTCAATTTCCTGGTTTTGGTAATTATACTCTGATTATGTAAGAGATGAACACGGGGAAGCTGGGTATCCAGGTGCTTTTGTACTATTTTAGCAACTTCCGTATGAATCTAAAATTATTTCAGAATAAAAAGTAAAAAACAAACAAATAACAAAACAGACCTAGGTGGATGTGGAGTTGTAAAGGTAGGGGGTAAAAGATGGTGTTTGAAAAAAGAAAGGTAGGGCAGAGGTTAACTGCACGATGGAATCTCCTGCAGACACGGTTCAGATTTTCTGTTCTCCCTCTTCCTAGTCGTGACCTTGGGCAAATTAGTTAACTTCGCTGTGCTTTAGTCAGCTCATCTATGAAATTGGGAAATAGCAGTATCTATGCCAAAAGGGTTATCGTGAGGGTAAAACGAATTATGTATACAAAACAGAACAGTGTTTCATACGTAGGAGAGTCAGGGAAGAACCGTGAAGACTTGAGTTAAAGGGGCTGTGGGAGCAAGGGCAGGTGCACGAGGGCAGAAGAGTGACCGAATCATCATGGGGAGACTAGGTAGGAGGAGGATAACCTGGTATGCAGAACACACAAGCAGGGCTGTCTGTTGGCTGCGGGGAGGGAGGACAGGACATTAGGAAGCTAGAGATAAGAGGATTAACTACTAATAGTGATTTGAACTCCTCTCCCCTCTCAGAAAGTTTGAGCCAAGAAAACAAAAATCTGAAGTGCTTGGAACTAATCTCTGGAATATCTACAGGGAAATAAAGTGTGGAAGGCAAAGACCCGTTTACTTTGTTCTAAACTGGGTGCCTTGAGAGGTCAATTGCTGATAGAAATTGTTCCAGAGATGATTTTTCACTACATGAGACAAATAAACTATATAGGTCTCAAAGAATAAAGTCTTAACATAATCATTCAAAAAGTGTTGATAGAGCAGGACCTGGGGATGCTGAGGTGAGTAAAAGAATATGGCTTTCACCCTCAAAAAACTCATATCCTAATGAGTCAGACTCAATGAAATACACAGTTACTAAAAATCCAATCAGTCCTTACGATAAGAACTTAAAGTGCTTGGTGGGGAAGGTCTTCACAGAAGAAGTCATCCTTGAACTTGAACTTGCCTTTAAATAGGACTTCTGAGATAAGAGGGTCTGTGGGGTCTCTGGGGCAGAAGCAACCTTTGGTTTAAAAGTAGCAGCATGAGA
>NW_011889141.1:334374-335353 GCF_000151845.1 Pteropus vampyrus
TACTAATAGTGATTTGAACTCCTCTCCCCTCTCAGAAAGTTTGAGCCAAGAAAACAAAAATCTGAAGTGCTTGGAACTAATCTCTGGAATATCTAAAGGGAAATAAAGTGTGGAAGGCAAAGACCTGTTTACTTTGTTCTAAACTGGGTGCCTTGAGAGGTCAATTGCTGATAGAAATTGTTCCAGAGATGATTTTTCACTAGATCTCAAAGAATAAGTCTTAACATAATCATTCAAAAAGTGTTGATAGAGCAGGACCTGGGGATGCTGAGGTGAGTAAAAGAATATGGCTTTCACCTTCAAAAAGCTCATATCCTAATGAGTCAGACTCAATGAAATATACAGTTACTAAAAATCCAATCAGTCCTTAAAGTGCTTAAAGTGCTTGGTGGGGAAGGTCTTCACAGAAGAAGTCATCCTTGAACTTGAACTTGCCTTTGAATAGGACTTCTGAGATAAGAGGGTCTGTGGGGTCTCTGGGGCAGAAGCGACCTTTGGTTTAAAAGTAGCAGCATGAGAATTTAATTTTGGCCAATACCGTGAGCCATTAGTGGCCTTGTCATGCTCATTCGTTGACTCTTCCTCAGGTCTGGCCCCCACCTATTAAACAGGATGAAGCCCTGGTCATGTTTAGCGGTCACCTTTCCTAGTCTCCCCTGAGGGTGCAGGTGGGAGAAATGAAGCCTCACCCACTCCCAAGTTAGGAAACAGAGGTGGGGGAGTGGAGAACATGGGGCCGGCCAGCTTCCTTCTCCGTCACCAAAGGAACATCTTGTTCACAGCCTTCCCCTGCTCCCCCCTCTCACCGTCCACCATGAGTTACTGCTCTCTGGAGCAAGAGGTGAAGGGGGTGGGGTGTGGGCATAATCTCTTGGGATCCCTGTGTTTTCTCCTTCCTGACCTCTCTCTGATTTTACAGGATATCCCCAAACACACCTTAGCTTTTGCATCGTTAATGAAAAGTTCTTTCTGTGGATGC
>NW_011889141.1:335978-356393 GCF_000151845.1 Pteropus vampyrus
TTAAATAGGACTTCTGAGATAAGAGGGTCTGTGGGGTCTCTGGGGCAGAAGCAACCTTTGGTTTAAAAGTAGCAGCATGAGAATTTAATTTTGGCCAATACTGTGAGCCATTAGTGGCCTTGTCATGCTCATTCGTTGACTCTTCCTCAGGTCTGGCCCCCACCTATTAAACTGGATGAAGCCCTGGTCATGTTTAGCGGTCACCTTTCCTAGTCTCCCCTGAGGGTGCAGGTGGGAAAGAAATGAAGCCTCACCCACTCCCAAGTTAGGAAACAGAGGTGGGGGAGTGGAGAACATGGGGCCGGCCAGCTTCCTTCTCCGTCGCCAAAGGAGCATCTTGTTCACAGCCTTCCCCCGCTCCCCCCTCTCACCGTCCACCATGAGTTACTGCTCTCTGGAGCAAGAGGTGAAAGGGGTGGGGTGTGGGCATAATCTCTTGGGATCCCTGCGTTTTCTCCTTCCTGACCTCTCTCTGATTTTACAGGATATCCCCAAACACACCTTAGCTTTTGCATCGTTAATGAAAAGTTCTTTCTGTGGATGCAGTCTGTCTTAAAATATCCATGTCTGTCAGACAAGCAAAGCAAAAGAGCTTCTATAGAAAATGATTTTCCTACGTGTTGGAAGGTAGACTATTTCAGACAGCAGGGCCATCGTCTACATGTAAAAAAAACCATAGAGTTAAACAAAGAAGTCACCTCTTAGAAATTTTCTATTCCAGACTCCTGCTGTCTATTCATCCAAGAGTGAATACTCAAATCTAAATGACTTTATTTTTTTTTAATTCTCTGCCCAAACTTCTATCAAGAGCCAGTCATATATCTAAGTATTTATTGACTCTGTCACATCATTGTTTTTAAGATGCACCATTATTTTATATAACGCTAAGAAAGAGAAATACTGCCACTTAACCTATGACACCGTATGATTTCAAAGATGTTAAAATATGGAAAAAAAGTGAATGGTGCAATTGATGTAAGATAGTGTATTTTTCAACGAAGACAGAAATTTTCCTTTTTAGTCTTCAGAGAGAAGAGCAGGGAAAGGAAGAGGAATTTGTGGTTAGGCTGAAGTCTGAGTGCCAGATCCCCTCTTACTAGCTGTGTGACTTTGGGAAGTGACATTTCTTCAAACTCCATTTCTTCATCTGTAAAACGGGACCACACCCACCTCCATTGGGTTGAGGCAAGGAATAACTAATCTGCTGGATCTAATTCTTCCACCCTGAGGCCTGTCACGTGGTATATAATGAACAAAAGGCAGTTTCTCTTCCTCTTATTTCAACCAGTGTATTTCTTGTATTAACTTAAATCGGTTTCGTTTCAGCCCTCTATTGTGTAGGTGGAGTTCTGCACGGAGGTGTCTGTGAAGAGTGTTCCTTACCGCAGAGCATTGAGCTTTCCTGCCATTGCTGTCTCCTTGCTCTTTGTCCTTGCTCCTGCCCTGCTGGGTGAAATGCAGACTTTGGTGGTTCTCCACCTGGACTGCTTTGCACCTTAGACATAAGCAGGATGGGGCATTTGCCTCCGGATGTCTCCTCTATCCTTGCTTTTCCTTCCTTTTGTCAAGAAGATGACCCCTTTCGCTTCCGCCTTAACTTCCGATCGCCTATACGGTCTCTTGTGGGCCCCTCACTCTCTGTGGCAGAGCCGGAAAGAGCAGCTCTCATTTCTCCTGTTCTGGAAAGTCGCTTGGCTCCGCAGGGGTGTCCCCCCCATTCAGTGTCTTCCTCTTAGATAGGGCTGTAGCATGTCGTTAAACGTCACCTCTTTATTTTCTCTCTTTTCTTCCTCTGATAGCGTTCTGATCATTTCCCCTTTCACTCAGTGTATCTTCTCTGTCGCCAACTCTATTCTCTTTACTCAATTTCTCTTCAGAGAGATTCGCTTAATTTTATTTCTTCAGAAATTATATCATCCACCTTCTTTAAAGGTGCTCCTTCCAAATTAAAAAAAACCAAAACAAAACATGAAGAGAAGCAAATAAAGAAAGGAAGGAAAAAGGGAAGGAAAGTAGGCAGCTTTATTTCACACTTTGGGTTTTATGATTTGGTATGTCTTAACGTTTCTACTATGTTGGGAATACTTTATATTATTAATTTAGTAAAAGCATAAACGAAGGTAAATCACATTTTAGTCGGCAGAAAATAGGAACAGAAAATAAAAGGAAGAAAATCAATTAATATATTAGAATGCTATTCCATTTCACTAGGAATAAGAAATTATTGAGATTACATATAATTTTCTGATTAATGAATTAAGGAAGGCGTAATTTATTAAATTTATTCTGAATTTAGTGAACAAGATACACCTATTTTTGGGGGGGGACTGTACATCTCAACTACAAACTATACAGAAAAAATTGTCACAAACGAAAACAAAATATTGAAATCCCTTTGACTCAGGATATTCTAATGTAAACTTCTTCAATAAAGGTATAAAAGAAGAATAAAACTTAGTGTTCATATTTTAATAGATAAATGAAAAGACAGGCATGTAGATAGCCAGGTAGATATATAGTCAGTCAATTTTATTGCTCACCAACAGGATAAATGGGTAAAATAGTTTTGGCATGTCTAGTGTTGGATTATTATGCAACCAATTAATATATTAGAATGCTAAAATGGGAATAAGAAAGATAAAAATACATACATAAAACCCTACAAACGTTATGTACAGAAAATGATATGCCTATTGATTAATATAAAATTTACAAGAAACAAAACTTACTTTCAACCATCATTCTTTTAAGTGTCTAAGTGTTAGTGGTAAACATGATAGACAAGTCCCAGCTGTCAGGAGCTTGTGTTCTAGGAAAGAGAAATAAACAAACAAGCAAATAAATGATAGAAACATCAGACTGTGACAGGCAGGTGCCAAGCAGAGAATTAAGATGGAATGGGAGGAAGTGTCTAGAGAAAGAGCTTGTTTGAAGAAGTTTTGTGTTGTTTTTTTCTTGTCATTGCTTCAGAAGTCTCGAAATTTTGTCTTTACAATACAGAAGTATATCTTGGAAGCTATTTAAAGTGATAACTAGTTACCTAAATGACTTAATTATTGGTATCTCATAGAAGAAATTTAGCATAGTGGCCCTCCGACAGATGCACCCTAGAATCACATGAGAGTTTAAAAAAAAATTTCGTATGCCCAAGCTGAACGCTGAACAATTGGTAGACTCTCTAGGCTGGCACTCAGGTATCGGGAGCCTTAAAACTCCCCAGGTGATTTCCATATACATTTATAGCTGAAAACCCGCAATTTGAAAAATGTCATTCATCCTAGCTTCTTTTAATGCTAAAATGCCTGCATAAAACTCCATTTGGCTTAAATCTGCTCCTTTTGTTCCCTCAGTAAACGACATCCTTTTCTAGATTTGTCTGTCTCAGAGATTTTGTACTTATAAAATCTGCAAGAGGGCTTAGGAAAGAGAAAATGTCTAAAAGAACCCGTTGCTGTTCCATGTTGGCAAACAAAAGATCTGTGAGCAGTATATCCTGGACACGGCTCAGCTAATTCAAATTTATGTAAAAGAAAAATTTTTAAGTGTGTTTTATGTAATAAGTTTTAATAAAGCTTTCTGCCGCCTCGCGACTCAGATTGTTCCTGTCATAGAATTAGATTTCACTGCAGCTGTTTCCTGCAAAGTGCAAAAGTATCACTTTTACAAGTTTCATTTCCTATAAAGATAAAAGCACAGAGAGTTCTGAATAGATCTCTGGGCAGCTCTTTTACCGAAGCAGCTGATGGAAAATGGTGTCAGAGTTATTGACACTTGAAAGCTTTTTGTCGTTTTAAGACCGGCCCCTTCTCTGTTCCTTGATCTCATCTGGCCCATGGAGTAATATTGCTCTTGTCATTTCTTGAGGTTTTGCAGCCGTCACATTTGTTTCTGCTGTATTGGCCATAGTGGTTGTTCCTATCAAAACTGTGGAAATGTTGGTTTGAAGACCAAGAGCATTGTAAAAGTCACACACAATGGTCAGTAAGTTGTTCAGACTGTCAATAAGTTGGAAGCAATACTACGAACCCTAGCTCTTACGTGAATGGAAGTGCCCAAACTTTGCAGCATCCTCTTGACTACTCACTGGTGACAGCAGATTAGTGCATCTGAATGATACGAACTCCACAAAAGCAGGGATTTTTGTCTGCGTTGTTCACCGCTCGTATCCTCATCACTTAGAATACTACTGAGCATATGGTGGGTGCTCCATCAATATTTGAATTTCTTAAGTGAACGTAGCCTTGTCCCTGTCTGTGCCTGCAGGTTTTAGACCACCTACCATGCTGAGTGATTCCTTGCCCTGCTTCTCACTGAACCACTGAATCCTCTCTCTCCTTCTTTTTTATAACTAAACATCCCCAAAGCAGAGCCTGCTCTCACAGCTCACATGTTTTCATGTCACATTCATTTTCACTGAACTGCAGTCTATCTTCTCTCTGTAGTAGTTTCTAAAATTGTTTTCCCTGATGCTGCCAGCGACTGCTAATTGCTGAATGCAGTGACCTCTACTTAATCCTTATTCTTGAGGATTTCTCAGCAACGCTGCTCTGCTGCCTCCTTGCCCTATGAGACACTGGTCCTTCCTTAGATTTTAAGACAGACCACTCTTTTAAGTCCCTGTCCTACTTTCTTAGACATTCTCAATTTCATCTTCACTAATTTCACTTCCTCTGATAGCTAACTGTGGTCATTCTTCACAGAGTGTCACTCTCTCCTGGGAGCTCTCGTTCATTCCCATAACTCTTATCAATTTAAAGTGAATACTTCATGCACTTCCACTTTCAATCCTATTCTACCATCTGATTTCCTAACTTATATTTCCTGATATCTGCAATAATCGAAATCTTCAGTCTATCGAACCAGTCCGATCTGAGTTTATGATCCGGTTCCCGTGCTGCTGCTTTCTCTCCATGAGCATCACTACCATCTGACACCCTTTCTACCCCACGTCCCATCATCCAAACTGAAAGCTGAGAGATGCCTTGGTTTCTTCCTCTTTTTCACTCTTTACATATATTAAAGTCCTTCACATCTGTTAAGTCCTGTCTACCCCGACATACCTCTAAAATATACCCCCCTTCTTCGTAGTTTTTAATTCAGGTCTAGTTTCTTATTTATTCTTGCTGTCTCACTTATTTTCTAAACTATTAATTATAATTTCTTACTTCTCTACTCAGACATCTCCAACGATCCAGTCCAGATGCATTTAAGACCCTGTACAGTGTGGTTCAGCCTTTCCCTACTATCTTAAGACTGATTACACCCGATTTAACCACAATAACCATCCAGGTTATTCTGTTCTTGCCCCTGAACACAATGAGAATATTTCTGTTTTCATCCTGTATAGATATCGCTGCCCCTACCCAAAATATTCTTTCCTTCTTCTCGTGCTCTATAATTTCTACTTATTCTCTAAGTTTCAACTCAAATCCCTCCATGAGATTTTCTTGTAATACTCTAGGCTTCATGGATTTCACTCCTATCCTGTAACATTATTGAGAAATTAGTTTGTACTAGACACTAGGGTGTTTTACTATTATTTAGGCCTTCCTGGCTGTCTTATATCACTCGTTATCTCTTTTTACATTATTTTTATTGGATTGTAATTCACATACCACAAAACTCACCCTTTTAAAGTGTTTTTTTTTTAAATATATTTAGAAAATTGTGCAACCATCACTACTATATAATTCCAGAATATTTTCATCACCTCCAAAGGAAACTTGAATTAATTAGGGGTCACTCTCCATTCTCCCTCCCGCCTCCACCAGCTGCTGACAACCACTAATCTACTTTCTGTTTCTGTCACTTGCCTGTTATGGGCATTTTATGTATATGGAATCATATGATGTCTTGCTTTGTGTATCTGGATTCTTATACTTGACATGATATTTTCAAGGTTCATCCATAGCATGTACCAGTTCATCATTCCCTTTAATCCCTGAATAATCTTTCATTATGTGGATATATCACACTTTCTCTATTCATCAGTTATAGAGTTGCTTCCACTTTTTGGCTATTATGAATAATGCTCCTATGAACATTTATATAAAAGTTTTTGTGTGATCATGTTTTCAGTTTTCTTGGGTATATACCTAGTAGTAGACTATTGGGTCTTTTAGTAACTTTATGTTAAGCTTTTTGAAGAACTGCAAAACAATTTTTCGAAGTAGCTCTACCATCTTACATTACCACTAGCAACGTGTGAGGGTTCCAATTTCTCCAGATTCTCAACCAACATCCATTATTTTCTTTTTGATTCTAGCGGTCCCCATGAGTGTGAAGTGATATCTTGTTGTGGTTTTAATTTGCATTTCTCTAGTGACTGATGACATTGAGCATCTTTTCATGTGCTTATTGACCATCTGTATATATTCCTTGGAGAAATATATATTCAGATTTTTTTTGCCAATTTTTTAATTGGCTTATAGGTCTTATTATTGTTGAATTGTATGCTTTCTTTATATATTCTGGATACTAGACCCTTATCAGCTATGTAATTCACAGATATTTTCTCCCCTCTATGTGTTGTATTTTCACTTTTTTTTACAGTGCCCTTTGAAGTACAAAAGTTTTTAATTTTGACAATAATCAATTTATTATTTTCTTTATTTGCTTGTGCTTTAATGTCATACTGAAGATACCATTGCCTAACCCAAGATCTTGAAGTTTAAACCTATGTTTTCTTCTAAGAGTTTTATAGTGTTAGCTCTTATGCTTAGGCCTCTGACAGACTTTGATGAGGCTTAAAGTTTGAGGCCACATTTTGAATAATGAGAAGAGGAAATATATATCTTGCTCATACTTTCTGTACTAACAAAAGTGACTTACAAGAAAAAAAAACACTCCAAAATATGGAAATACCCTAAGTCCCCAATTATAGAGGAATGATGACTTCTATATTGATTCAATGAAGTGCTAAGTTGCCGCTAAAAATAATATTTATGAAAAGTATATATCAATAAGGAAAAATATTTATGAAAAAATGTTAAGTATAAAAATCCGATTGTATCATACAGTGATTGCGGGTAAAATTATGTATTACTATGAACTAGGGTGATCAACCATCGTGGTTTGCCTCAAACTGTCTATTGGGTCTTAGCACCAAAATTCCTGTGTCCCAGGAAATCTCTCAGTCTTGGACAAACTGGGATAGTCAGTCACCCTACTATGAACAGATTATCAAAAGGATAATTGAGGAGAAGGTCACAGCAAGAATTTTCATTCTTCTTTAATAGTAGAAGGAAACCATGGGTTTGGAGAGGGATCCTCATATATATTTCAGAAGCAGAGAAAATCAGATGGAAATAAGATCTTGTCTTTTTGGAAAGTTTTCCCATTATTTTTTTTCTTGAGTCTGCTATTGCCACACTGTCTTCCCTTTCCTCTAGTTAAGGCAAGATTGCCTGCCATATGGTTCAGTTGTGTTCTAGAGTGTGAGGAATACATTATTAACGAACTATTATTAACGAACTAACGAGAGTGAGGAATGCATTATTAACGAACTATTCCGTGAACATTTTCCTTGGGAAAGTGTGTGTGTAAGCATCTACTGACATGAATAGTCAATGTATTGACACCTCACAGTTCACACCAGACTGGGCTTGCGTGAATATGAACTTGAGGCTCTCAGAAGCCTCCCGTGGTCTGACGTTACTGGAGGGAGAAGCCTGGGGAAATACCATGTTGGCATCATCTGTTGCAGGCAAGAGCACGAATATCATTTTATTTATTTAAAGCTAGTTTTGAGGACTTTATATAGACAGAAATATCCTACCTCCATTTTTCTAATCAGGACATATCTTCCATTGGTGGCTCCTAACAAAGTAGAAGTATCACAGGGAGTGGAACTTACATTGTATACCTGCCAGCATCTGACAGCACTCAACCTGTAGCAAATGCTCAAATGCAGTTGACAGATTACAGTGACATCTTCTTAGGTTAACATTCTTTCTATGTAGGGTATTAGCATCTCTGAATCTGAACAAGAATCAAGAAATAAAGTAGCTATTGCCTGAGATTTGGCACTGTGACTAATCATGTTATCTTCAAACATGATCTTTCTTAGAATGTCTATAGCACTTAGTATCTACATTATATAATCTGACAGCTAATTATATTTTAATGATATAAGTAGTTTTTCAAGGGTCGTGCATAATATCTAAGTCTTTTTATCACTGAGGGGTAAAACCCAAATTCTGATTCCTTTATGTCTCTCTCAATATCATGATGGTCAAAGATTAAGAGCTTAATGAAACCTGTTGACTTAGCTTTGGTAGTTTATGAATGCATTGGATAGGCAATTTGGTTATTTCAAACATTACAGGATTTGAGTAAGGAGATCTGGGTATGAAACAAGGCTCTCAAAATTACTAGCTGTGATCACTGACAAATTACCTTTACTTATTTACAAGTTACTTACCCACTTAGAAACATATGTAAAAACAGGGACAGGGATCTTTTTCTTGATCATGAAAGATCAAATGCAATTATTTAATAAAATACTTGATGAGCTGGAAAATATTCTATAAATATAAATGTTGACTATCATTTCAGATTTGGATACTCATGGTATTTTTCTTTCATTCTTTCATTCTTCTCTTTCCTATAGTCTAAAAGTAGGTAAACGATGCAACCAAGAGCCTAGAGCAGGAGTTAGAGAAAGTTAAGCTAGATAGAGATGTGTCCATGCATAAGCTGTGCTGTTTGTACAGAGAAAGGGCTGGGAGCTGGCCACTTAGGATGACAGGGTATGGAGGCTCTTAGAAGGTGCCACCGTGTCAGCTCCACAGAAAGATGGAATAGTTTCCTTATTGCACCTCATTATGCTTATTTTTCACTCTCCTTAAAATGATGTACAAAGGGGACTCCACCAAAAATGTAGATGTAGAAGGAATAAGAGATAGTTTAGGGATGGCACGGAACAGTCATTTATTTTTCTCATCAGGTGCAAAGTCTCCCTGTTGAGCAGGGAAGAAATTTACAAGAAACTGCTGCTGCTGTTACTACTGCTTATCTAAGGCAAAGGCTAGTGAGAAATCACAATTTGTCTTTTTTTTTTTTTAATGTAGGAAAGCTTCTCCAAACAAGGAACATTATGACACAATCTGCTACAGTAGCTATATTCTCTGAATGGGGGAGGGGGGGTGACCATAGAGAGATGTAGAGGATATATGCAGAGCGCCTCAAGAAATGGGGGTCAGCATGCCTCTTGGAAGCTGTGAACACTAATGCTTAGAAAAAAGAAACAGAAAACAAAATATAGTTTAAGGGGCGCTCTCGTTTTCTACTGGCGAGGATTCCTGATCTTGGGGAGGTTCTGGAAAATGTATTTCTGGTTCTTCTTCTTCTTCTTCTTCTTGGACTGGAATGATTTCAATGTCTTCTTCGTTCTTTGGTTGGGAAGATATTTCTGTCAGCTCCACCCCTTCTTCTTTTATTTCAATGGCCTGTTCTTTTTTTTCTTCAGCTGACAGGAGAACTACGACATTCTAGAACACAAAAGTAAACTTGTCTTCACCTTTATCATTTGCACATTTTCCAACAACCTCTACAAATATTTATCAAACACCTCCGCATTTTTACGCTTTCTATGTTATTTCCTACATGCCTCTCAGTCCCACCCAGAATTGATTTCTCAGGCACTCAGATCCTTCTCAAATCACTTATCAAGACTCATCCTTAAGGCCAGCAGTTATGTGCCACTTTGCCTGGAATGGTCACACAGTATTGGGGAAAGAACACTGCAATAATAGAAGAATTCAGATGTTAGTTTTGATTTGCTTTGCTTGGAGGTAATCATTTTCTCTCTCTAATCTTATTTTTTTTTCCCATCTGCAAAAAGAAGGAATTAATGATTTCTAAACTGTATTCTAAATCTGACATTCGATGTTTCTGAAGCACTTGATAATAGATCTGTCATGGAGATAATTCTATCTTCTAGTTGTGGATCCTCTTCAATCCTTTTTTTTTTTTTTTTTTGGAAGAGGGATTAGGTGAAAAGGTTGAGGGAGGGTGGAAGAAGGCGTTACTGAGAAAGAAAGTGGAGGAACCAGTAGCTTTAATCAGCCTCCAACCTTCAGCCATCCTGCTTTTACACATTGAGTATGGAATGAGGTTGGATGCCCGACTCAAGCAGAACTCAAGTGTGGTCGGAGGGAGCACATACCACAGAACTGTATTCTCCGTCTAACCAACGAATTTTAAATTTCAAGACACTCTTCCTCGCTATTAGTATGTTCTGCTTTCCAGGAATATGGCGAGGCCATTTTCCCTGAAGCTCCCGGGCCCCTCAGATCGCGTCCTCTGTCAATGATCCTTTGTAAGACACGATTTTTCTGGAGGGGGATTGTGGACAGAGCGGCTACTACTTACAGCTTTGGTTCTGGAGCATAGTTTTTTCCATTCATTCTCAACAGTGCCAGCTGTCACAAGTTTCTGGAAGAAGGTGAAGACCAGCATCACTGCGAAAATGCTCTGGAGAACAACAGAAAAAAATGAAGGTGAAAATGTAATAATGAAAAATAGAAGAGTACGGTTGGTGTTCAGTAAATGACTTGACCAAAATTTAATGATTAAGAGATCAAATCTTTAGGTGAGTGATGACTACCTGTAAGAATGAGTCTCTTTAGAACCCTGACCGTTATCACAACTGACACACAATGGATAGTTGATGCATGTTGCTAAATGAAAGCAAGGCAGTAACAATTAGTTGAAGAATCCATTTTATGTAGGAAAGAATAATTACTGAGTCCCAAATTAAGTTGTATCCAGCTGTATATAGGCAGTATCACACAAGGAAACCTCTTCACACTTGGGAGATGCTTTTTACACCTTCAAACTCTATACTAAAAACTCCTTGAAGCAAAAGATATCTATAACAACCTAGGTAGTTCTTCACTGTTCGACTTAATAATAATAAAACATTAATACCATTAATAATATTAATGTTAAAGCAAATACTTACAGAGCACTTTCTGTGTACCAGAGACTGTTCTAAAAGCTTTGCATCTATTAACTCATCCTTCAAAACAGCCCTGCAAGATAAATTCTGTTGCCTTCCCCATTTACAATTGATATTGAGGCAGAGTGTGGTTAAAATTCTTGCCCAAAGCCATATAGTCAATAAGTAGCAGATGCAGAGAGCCTGGATCTAGAGTTGATGCTCATAATAAAAATGCCAGTTTTCTTCTCTGAAAAGAAATCAAATTTCACACTTACCAAGAACACAGATCGAATGCTGTAACAATATTCTTTACTGGGAGAGTTAGCTGGTTCACAGTTGTATATGTTCACATATGGTGTGGAAGCTTTAATAAAGTTCAGACTCTCCATTTTAAAAAAATGGGAAATTGTAATGTTAAATATGTCCATGATCAAAAGAATTATTCCAGAAATGGCAGCAAAAAGGCTCAGTGAGTTCATTATCATTTTCCCTTTGACCTGAAATGGAGACATAAAGAGTTAGTAATTGGGCTTGATTAAATTTGGAGGATGTAAGCTAGGAAGGCATCCCAGACCTCATTCCTCTGACTCACAAACATACTGTACTTAAATCATCCTACATCACACTTCTTTCCGTTGTTTTCAGTCTCCTTGTCACTATAAAATAAAAACCCTCATCTCCCGATCCTGTGCCTTTCTCCGTCTCCCCCATCTCAGTTTACGCCATCACCATCCAATCCGTTTATTGGTAAGCCCTTGACCCATGCAGAATGGGGCAATCTTCCTGGGTGTAAATGTGTCCTTAGGAGTTATATAACAAGACCACTCTATAGCTCTTTATAGCCTCCAAAACACTTTCCTGTATATATCACTCCATTTCATCCTATTGACAATTGCATACGGTAGCAAGGACTGTTATCTCCATTTTATAGGTGAAAACTCAGAGGTACATGGAGGTGAACTGACTTGCTCAAAGTTACAGCTCAAGGTTAAATAGGACTTGAGCCAGCCATAGCAGTGATTAGACAGTTGTCCTAAATGGCGACCTAAGAGAAATGACACAGCTTCCAAAGAGATGCGTTAGCCTCACAGGGCATTTGTCAGTCGTTAAGTTCATAAGCAGACTCTTCATCGATCTGCGTTTAATTCTGTTTCCATGGACACGTTTCAGGTAGATCTCATTGCCAAGTGTTTCATAAATAAAATCACAACAGCATTGTAACAGATCTTTGCTTTTTAGGGTTGAGAGAACTCAGTGCTACTGTGATTCAGAAGGTCTTTAAGGGCCTTTGTTTTCAACAGAGAAATTAGTTATTTCTCTGATGTTTGGGAAAGAAGAACATACGATTACTTGCCAGACTCTTCCTGGAGTTTGTCTTCGCTGCTGCCAGGAGTGATCCAGAAATGATATACTGTAAAAAGACAGGTGGCAGGTGGGGAAGGGTGTGGAAGAGATGGGAGAAATGGCAAAGGGAGCGAGGCAGAGAGAGACATTACTTCTTACCATTGAGAACTGGTTATAAAAAAGCCATCTACACTTTCAACCGTTTTTACTAAACTATCCAGCCATTTTTATCGGATTCATTTATTTTTTCAGCAGTCGTATTTCTCTTTCCTTCAGGTTCAACTACATTCATTCCATGCCTTTTATTTAACTAACTGGGGAGCTGTGACTAGGAATATAATAAGACCAAAGAGGCAGAATTCACATTTCCATGTCAATTAATAGTCACACTGTGAATTTAAGTTTTATTTTTAGTTTTATTATTATTTTTTTAAATGGTGGAATTGCTCTTTGACGTTCACAATGATTTAAATGACTTTGATACCAATGAAGAATGAATCGATGTAGGAAATATTTGGCCTGAATGTCACAGGCACCCCATTAAAATGCGGGCTGCTGCAGGAAGAGATGAAGGTGATTTCTCATTTTCCTTTTCTGCTGCTCAAACGATAAAGGGAGAAAACTCTTATTCTAAATCCATCTCTCCTTGTTCTGAAAGTTTCAATCTCAGACTCATCTCCGTAGTAGCAACTGTGAAGGTGTAATATAAACACCACTGCCCCGCCCACACCCAACAGGGTTACAGGCTTGGAAAACATATACATAAAACAGCCGTCAGGAAGGCTGCTCTCCTGAGGAACAAAAGGACTTTTATTTGGGATGGGACTAATTTCACCGCGTGCAACAGTCATTAAACAGAATGGTAGGGAAGAAGGAAGGACCAGTTGGGAGGAGGTGGGATGCTCCTACCTCCTTTCGCTTTCTGAAACACCATGCTATACCGTCCAGATGTCTAGTGCTCTGCCCCGCACCCCATCCCCCAAATTGACTTTGGAGAAGTCCTGCTTTCAATAATCTTCCTTCTCTGTATAAATCCGTGTAGGGCATCTTTCTCTGACTTCACGTGAAGCAGGAGCACGGACTCTCAACCACGGCATTCACGCTCAAGTTAGTCGACTCTCTTTTCACTGATAACCTATTTCCTACCTATATTTTTTCCTCAACACAGAAATAATCTGGTATATGCCGATGGAGCTTTTGAACATTTTCATCTGCCTCATTCCCCGAATGGTTGTGAGTTTTTACTCACCATAATGCCTCCCCAGAGCGGGTACCACACGGTTACACAGATGGGTGCATACACGTTCATGTGGATCATCAGGAGGCTGCCTAGGGCAATGTGGAAGAGCCCATTCATAATCTGGGCAGCCTGGGGAGAGAAGAGGGGCACAGACAGGTGAACGGAAATCGTCGTCAAGTCAGAAAGCAAAGGTCAGGCCGGAAGCCCTGGCTCTGGACTTGGGCCCGTGTAAAAGGCCAGAGGAAGTGGTGAAGGTGCTAAGATGCTGGTCTTGTTCAGATCCATTTTCTCGTCACCTGGGGCGTTTCCAAGGCAGGTGTGCCTAGGATGCCCAAAACGAACTGTGATGGGAGACCCCTCAATATGCAAACCTCAAAATCAAAAGGGCATGTAAGGTCACCGTGTTGACTTCTCTGCACACCCCCAATCCGAACCCCTGTGTCCAATTGGATCAAGCACCTTCACATTGGGCTGAGTGCTCTACCGGCCTCCAGCATCTGCTTCCGGAGGCCAGAGAATCCCTGGGATATGGAATGGAGGGCGGCTGACTCACCCCCAGAGCCTTGGATTCTGTCATGAAGAACCTCTGCATGGGACCCACTGTGGAAGGCATCCTCTTGGGAATTATTCTTTGAACAGGTTGTGTGGCCATAGGGCCTTTCGTAGGATCTGCTGGGAAAGCCCCACTCATTGAATTCCTGGGTGTTGTCATTTCACCCTCAAAACTCCTAAAAATAAAACAAATCATAAATTGAGAAGAGAGAGAATGGGATTTCAGTCTTTTGTCTTACGCCACGCCCCTGAATACTTTTCTCTGTATTTTCTCCATGGATGTCATTGAAGGTAGACATGGCCTCTTCCTTGCAACTTTGGATCTGAGGCCAGGCCTACTGCCATGCTCTAAGATAGGATCCACAGGGGGAATCTCAGGTGAGGACATAAGGACCCAGGGACTGCAGCCAGTATTCTCGACAACCACGTCTGGGGCATACTTTATCTTTGTAGAGAACGCCATGCCCACATATCTGCGTGTTGTGTTTGTCTCTCATCCCTGGATGCTTTTCTTAATGGTGTAATATCAGAAAATGTATTTTGTATTGACTCGTCCTCGTCCCTTTGTTTATCTGCTGTCGTGCATTGTGATGGACCAGAGGCATCATAACAGTATAATGAAGGACCGATTCTAGTCTACTGTTAACTCTTGAACAAATCACTTCAAGGCGACTCTCTAGTTTGTACATAAGACTATGGCCTCCTGAGTCAGATTGCCTAGGTTTGAATTAGGTTTCTGCTATTTGCTGTGAACTTTCGGGCAAGTCCTTTGAATGATCTGGGCCTCAAGTTCTTCCACCGTAATGTGGGAATAATTATACTTCTTGTCTCATAGAGTAGACGTAAGTGGACTGCGGTCTGTGCATGGCTGCTGTGTTTTTATTCAGCTGTGGCTCAAATGTCAGGTCCTCAGAGAAACCCTCACTCCACAATGCATTCTCCTACTGTATTTGCTTCATGGCACTTCTCGCTGCAGGGAATTACCTTATTTGCTTGCCTGCTTATTGTCTGTCTCTCTCCACTTGAATATAAATTCCATCAAAGCAGAGACCTTGCCCTCTCTTGTCCAGTATCTAAAATTATGGCTGGATTTAATAGCCCTTTAGCAAATATGATCAAAAAAAGAAATGTATGTACAGTACCCATGTCTGAATAATCATTAGCTGTTTTCGTTGCTATTCTTGTCCTTAGTATCATTACCTTTATGAGTATTAGTTTCTATTGTTTCCATCTAAAAAAAATGAGAACAATACCCCTTTCACACACATGTTGTGAGAAATAAGTAAATGTGAAAATGCCTAGTACACAGGGAGAAAGTAGCAAATGCTATTTGTTCTTAGAATTCACGGTTTATTCATTTCTTCACGTTAGACAGTGCATATTACCAAGCTCCAGCGCTAACGTGTTAAGACTGCTCAACCTTCTTCACCTTGAGCTTCCTTTTGGTGTTCATTTGGTGTCAGGTTCATTTGGTGTCAAGTTCATTTGGTTACGTCAGGTACTTACATGAATTCCACTGGGTCTTTCCTGGGCCCTGGAAGTCTCTCTTTAGGGACACGTCTTTGGTCTTGTCTTTATTGACCGCAAGTTGTGTAAGGGGCCCTGGAGACCAAGACTCTGTCTGCCTGGCTTATTTTGTTGAAGTCACACAGAGGTGGGCTCCTGCAGTAGTACTGTGAGACAGGCGACTGGGGGTCTCCCGGGCCTCACATTTGTAACCACTTTATAGTTACATAAAGATTTCACATCTGGCATCTCATCTGAGCCTCGCAGAGTAGACAAGGGATGAATCGTTGCCCCTTTTCGTAGAGAGTATAACAAGGGCACAGAAAAGTTAGGTAACTTATTCAAAATTACATGGCTAGTAGAGATTTAAAGAGTTGGACCCATCCAGTGAGGTGTCTTTGGTAGCAGGCTGTTTCATCCCTCAGCCTATTTCATGTATGAACCTTTTCCTTTTTCTTTAAATAGATGTGCTATTTGTGTGACTATAAATCAATTGAAAACAGAATATCTGTCTGGGCTGCGGGCTGAAGGTTAGAAAGGAGACTTTGACTGGATGCTTTGCGTTTGATTTTGTCCCAGGTCTAGATGATCAGATGTCATGTGGTCTTCAGGCTCTGCTTTGTACCACAAACCACCCCACAAGACCACAAGCAAAAATGTAGCCCACTAGGGAGTTTACAAACTGATTCTTGTCACCGGGCACATTTTTTAGAGCTAGTCAGAACCTCAGAAACCATGCTGTTAATTTGACAAATGAGGAGACTGTGGCCCAAGGATGGGACGTGGGACAGGCATTGTTAAAGATCTTGCTCTTGTTGACAGAGCCACACCGGAAGGCAGTCA
The DNA here is from genome assembly GCF_000151845.1 of Pteropus vampyrus. Classification (NCBI taxonomy): domain Eukaryota; kingdom Metazoa; phylum Chordata; class Mammalia; order Chiroptera; family Pteropodidae; genus Pteropus; species Pteropus vampyrus. The sequence continues at coordinate 352,409 of NW_011889141.1, forward strand.
GCATGGCTCTGAGGCTGGTTGGTGCTCTTTCTGCTGCCCCACCAGGCGAGGTCAGATGGCTGGAGTTGTTTACTGAGCACCTACCATGTTCCAGGGATAGTGTGTATATATCTAGTTCCAGCTCTCCCGACACCTTCCTTACTAAGTAGGCATTTTGTCTTTTGGCAGATGAGGAAATGGAGGTTCAGAGAGGTCGATTGATTTTCCCAGGGCAAGCATGGAACAGGCTGGGAGTCACCGCGCTCCTCTGTAAAGGGCTCATTTGAGTGAAGGTGACTTAAAGAGCAAAGACTGTCAGTTACTGGACAGAAGGAGATGATTGGACTACTGTTATTTTAATTTATCCTTATGTTTCAACTGCCTAAGGCTGTGTTGTATTATTGGTGAGATAAACCACTTACACATGCAAGTTCTACTCAGGCTGTGTCTGTAGTGGCTAATGGCAGTAATAACATTGGGGGAAAATAGTTTCTTTGTTAAAATGATGTCTCGCTATGGAAATTATATTTCTATGAAGTCTTCAATAAATATTATTGTAACCGGTAGTTTATAAACACAAACATACCTGTCCTATCTGCTACTTCATTTTTTATGCAAATAAACTCTCTAAAATATATCTATCATCTATCTCAATAGATAGATAGATAGATAGATTGATTGATAGATGATAGATGATAGAGAGAGAGAGAGAGAGAGAGAGAGAGAGAGAGAGAGAGAGAGAAAGAAAAAGAAACAGACAGACAAACAGACAGACAGATAGAAAGAAGATAGATTTATGCCAGGGCATTGTAGACTGGCTGGGCAATGAAAAATTTCACTGTATGGGAATATATAAAACCAGACCACATACTCCTGAGGATATTGTGGATTCCTGCAGCTTTGCCCTATCAAAAAAAAAAAATATTGTCCACAATTATTTAAACAGTGCCCTACATACACAGTTATGCCGAAAGACTAGTGAGTACGTTATTCGGGGTTACTGACCACATGGGTCAAAAGATGATAACAATAGGATTTTATTTTCAGTAAACTATATTAAAATCACGACTCACTTCATCAGACACTGCTCTATTTTATTACAGCAACTTCTGCAAATCTCTTTTGATTTTTAAAAGGTACCACCGTTTCCGTATCCATCTACTGAAGAAGAGCTCACAGCCTTTATGGGTTTTGGTTTGAGTAATGACTTTTAGGTCCATTGATTCCATCATTTACCAAGCAGTTCAAAGCTGCCCAGCTTCTGTTACCTCAACTTCCTCCTTTGCCACTCAAAATAGTTCTGCATTTTTATCCTTTCTGGCCTCCTGGGTACTCATCTCTGAGGAAGAATGTTCTTAACTTCCATGCCCTCTGCCTGTGCTCCTCGGCCCATCTCCTCAGCCCCTCTCCTTCCATCAAGATGTCAGTCCTTCAGAGAAATCGGTTCTTGTATCGTCAGTCTCTCGCTGTTTGTGGTGCCCTGTAGCACAAAGAGCAAGCCCCAGTTCTGTCGCTTGCCACTTTCGTGATCTCTCTATTCAAAGTATTGTGCCGAGGACGTGAGATAATTTCCAAGTTATAAAGTACTTAACACTTGAAGAATAATGGTTATCGCCGCACCTTTTTATTTAATAATTAAAATGTGCTGCGGCGTCCCCCAATCCCAAAGCCCCTTCCTTTAATCTAGCAGCGTCCCCAGCCACTGCCCGATCTCCCCTGTCCTTGACCGCAGCTTCTTAAAAGGTCATGGCTCCCCGCTCCTCCTCCACTTCCTGGCCGCCCACTCACACCTCAGCGCTTGGCAGCTAGTTAGTTTCTGCGGGAGCCACTCTGTTGAAACTGCGCTAACCCTCGGGCATCATCCCTCAGGTCGCTCTATTTCTGTTTCCCCTCTCACCTGGGCTTAAAAAGTTGGAGCCATAACTCACTCCTGCTCCTTTATCTCCCAAGTGAAACCGATGGCCAGGTCACGTGGTTTCTGCCTCTGTCACTATCTTATCTTGCAGTGGACCTTTGTTTTACTTACAGCGTCACCCCTGAGTTTGAGTCTCATTTCCTCTCCTAATTTAAGCACAAAAAAAAATCTTGCTTTTCTGCCTTGAATCTTTCTCTTTTTCTCATCCAGGCTCTACAAGGTTGCTTGGTCAGACTCCTAAGTCACTGCTAGGTCGCGCCGTCTTCCCACGTGTCATTTGCCCACTGAGAAACCTCTCAGCTCCGTCCTACCCCCCGTCTAACCTCGGACCCCCACCGTGCCCACCGGGGCGCTGGTCTGGACATGCCTCCTGCTCGCTCTCTGAATCTCGTCCACTGCGAAATGCTTCCCCAGCCCATCATTTTCACTCACGCTCCCCGTGAGACATGCACATCACCAGAGGCTGTCCCTGCTCTTCTCGCCCCGCCCCTGCCCTCATCCCGCCCCCACCCCCCTTCCCCGCGGCAAGAGCTGCTCTTTCAGATCCCACGGCCTTTTGCATTTCTTGTCACCAGACTGTTTTCTGTCTAGGTCATCTTGTAACTTCTTTCGTGGGCTGTGAATCTTGCAAGAGGACGCCTCACTCTGATTACACGGAGAACCTGTTTTATTCCCTCCCGGATGCTCAGGAAACCTCGAAGTGAACGTTAAATGGAACTGCTTCCCCTGAGCAGGTTTACAAGATGTCCAGGGTGTCGGACAAAAAGGTGATCTGATCGGTGAGATCGAGTCATTTTACGAGAAACGGAAAGGGAATCATATTGTGTACTGGTTTATGACAGGGTTAAAATTCTTCTTTGTTCCCCTTCATGGGAGTTTCCTCTTGTCTCCAGCCTACTTTTACAAACCCATCACTCTTACTCTAGGCTTCCGTGATGGATTGGCGGCAAGATTGTGTACTCATTTCGGTATCTACCATCTCCCTCCAGAAATGTTAGGCCCTGAGCCTTAACAATATCTGGCGAGATATTTACATTTAGCGAGATATCTTTGGAGACAAAAACATTTAAACCAAGAGAAATAGAGTTATTTTCATGATAGCCACAACTGATTATTTTCCTGTTTGGTTCCAGGCAGCCAGCTCTAAGAGCTTGAGGATTTTAGCTCATTTAATCTTCATACTGCAGTGGGCACTATCTGTAGAAGAGGAGACTGAGGGACAGAGAGGTCTAATTATATGGCTCGGAAGTGGTAGAATGCCAGTGGTAGAATGCCAGCTTTGCGCCCAGCCGGTTAGTCACTGTGCTTAATCTACGTGCCACAACCCGCTGCTTTTGTGGAATGACTCACAGTTGATTGGCCAGGCCCTGAAGAGAGGGAGGGAGGGAGGGAGTGAGAGAGGGAGAGAAGGATGTGGGTGGTCAGCAAGCCTTGATGTCACCCCTCCTCTCAATTAATGACGCCATCAGAAAATCTGACCAGGGAAGCCCTAGAAGTAAAGCCAAGAATCTCTAATCTTCCCTAACCGTCCCATGCCTTATCCATCACTCCCTTTTAATCATTAAAACAAAGCAAATCGATTCCTTACCTGACTCTCCAAGGCCTTAGAGCTCAAGGGCTGATTCGCTGCTGGCTGCCGAGTTCACTTCGGTGGCTACTTTCACAAAGGCACAGGGTGAGTGAGACAGGCCGGGCCTGGGATCGCTGATAGATACCAGGTGACAGGAAATCAGTGGCTTCTGCTACCTTGGGCTTCACCCTAATTACTTTGGTTTAATACACACGTACAAGAGCTGAAGGATGTATAAAAAAGTTTCTGCCTAACCAGGAGGTTTCACTTCTTGAAAAAGACCCCAGGGGACTGCATGGCGTACTTTACGCTACCTTAATTAGAAGAACTTTGCAGCCCCCACCCTGTAAGCAGGTGTGGATCGTGGGTCCCCAAGGACAAGAAGGGCTCTAGAAATTCTGCAAAGATGGGCCGTTAGGACTTTCACCTTTCTATTTCACTTTTAGGAGTGAGTAGGTGGGAAGGAGGCATCCATGCGGAGATTCCAGAAGCATTAAGCCCCTACGCGCGGGCGCGTTCTA
>NW_011889141.1:356853-364819 GCF_000151845.1 Pteropus vampyrus
TGTCTTTCTGAGTCGCATGATGAAATCCTATGCCACCCCGCTCTTGGGATGCGAATCGTCCCTTTGTCCAGCTCCCCACGCACCAGTCTCTGAGCTCCGTAGGTTATCAGGTCGACTGTCATGGCACCTCAGTGCTTGTGTTCGAGTCACTCTTATTTTACTTTAGTAATGGCCCCAAATCGCAAGAGCAGCGATGCTGGCAACTTGGATATGTATAGGAAAAAACATAATATATATATATATATAGGGTTCAGTACTATCTGTGGTTTCAGGCATCCACTCAGGGTCTTAGAATGTGTCTGCCTTGAATAAGGGGGGACTGCTGTAGGTTCATATATCGGATCTTTCATTATTTTTAAATTTCCTTGTCCACTGCTTTATTTCATTAGAGACCCAGGGCTGTAGTTAGTTGTTTCTTTGCCGAATCTAAAGTAATATGGCAGCACTATTGCCGAATTTGAGGTTAATTGCTATCTTCTCTCTCTCTCTTTCTCTTCTCTATTTCTCCTCTTTTCTTGAGGCTGATTTAGAATCAGAGGATTAGAACCAACGGGTAGTAGTAGTTCTGGAGAGGCTGATTTCAGTGCAACATAAAAAAATGCATCTGTCCACCGCTGGAGCAGTTCCTCAATGGAACAGGCTACCATTTGAATGGAGAACTTGCTGTCACCAAGTCTACACAAGTCAACCGTGCAGTCACCTGTCATAAAAGCTGAAGAGAGAAAAGGAGTGGAAACGTAAGGTTTGCCATCTGTCTGATATCCTGGTTGTGGGTCTGTGAGCCTCTGCTCAAGGGCTTGAGTGATTGGGGACAGGGACTGTAATTGAATGGGATCTGAACTGTGGACGTCCGTGAGGCCTGGGGCGTGAGTCCCCAGGATGAGTCGTCAGCGGGATGTGCCTTCGTTTCAGTGAGCATGGGAACAAGGGCGGAACCTGGCGGATGTTTGGCATCGGTGAAGCTTGGATTGGGGTTACACACCTGATTTTCCACAACCTTGTCTCTGCGTAGGCCGTGTTTTTTGTCCATGTCTGTCTTGAGGCTTTTGCTGCCCTGGATTTTGTGGCCAGTGTGGTCACTTAGTGATGCTATGTGTGATTCCTCCTAAATGAACTTGAATCTGAATGTATATAAATAAACTTTCGCTTTGTCTTTATTAGCGTGGAGCAGTTCACCTTTCAAGGCTTGAGTGTGTTGATAGCCCCCCCAAAATTTAGACTCGTTAGTTGCACTTTCTTTGTTCTATCATTTTTACTCTCTCTAATGACTGAGGATATTTTTATTACGTCGATTACACATTTAAAATTTCTCTAAATTAAGCCTCTTGTCATTAGCAAGTGGCATTCTTGCTTCTATGATGTCTTTCTTAAGGTCTACATAAGTTTATTAACTCGACTTTAGTTAATATTTTCCTGATAGGAATTTTTCTTCTTTTTATGCCCCCCCAACTCCATCTCCTAACACTCCTGTTTTTCTTTTTTAATCCTTGAAACATTTTTGCCTTACTTACAAAAACTATATTTTGTAATGTAATTGTGACGGAGTATCATAATCATTTGTGTCCTTTGGTCTGTATGTCCCTTGAAAGCTGTGTGGCTGTGTTCTCTGCAGTGCCATGAGGGATGATGGCTCCGCTTTGGTTCTTTCTCCCATCTAGACGGTTAACATTGTGGCGGTAACTTTGTGGCGGTAACTTTGTGATGTGCTCTCAACTGCTCGGCAGGGCGTTGCCACCCAGAGTCGCCAACTGGTGTTGGAGACTTTTGGTTTGAGAGACTTGGTAAGGGAGGTACAGGGTCCTTCACAGGTGAAACTAAAGGTCTTATTGCAAATAGAACTTGATTGCAAGTTGGAAAGTCCCAATGTTGTACTTATAAATAATTAAAACAAAGAAAAATGTAAATTTGAGTACTTAAGAGCTTTGCAGTTTATGAGGTTTTCTGTCCTGAGGGACCACTTTATATTTTTAACAGTTACGAAAGTAACACTAGTTGAATACCTACTTATATCCCAAGCGCTGACCGTATAACACCTATAGTATTGATTCTGTTTTATAATCATGGAAACTAAAGTTCAGGAAATGGGGGAAACTGGCCCAAAGTCACATACTAAGTGATAAAATGTGATGTTTAGAAAGCAACAAAACCTTAATTATAAATTTAAAAGAAAATCTACCATATATTAAGTGATTTTTAAGTTCCAGGCACTGGTAAAATCATTTCACATGTGTCATTTAAGGCTCACGTAAACCCATCAGGTGGGTATTATTGCATTTTAGTCTAGAGATTTATAGCTCACAAAGGTTAAATAATTTGTTCAAGTCAATCAGCTTTAAATTGCAGAACCAACATTTAAAACTAGGTCTGACTTAAAAGCCTTTACCGTAAAGCTTCTCATCCTTAAATATATCTGGAGCTCCACACATCTGAACCTCACTCAGCTGCCAAATACTTCTCATCGGAACCTCACTCCACTGGAAATTAATATTTTTAAAAAAATAATAAAACATTTTTCATCAGATCCTCACTCTCCCATCCCCTGCCTTCACATATGCACCTACAGGCCTTTCTCCTTCCAGCTTGTAGCAGAAAGAAAAGCCCGAGCGTTTATTTCTTTGAGTTTGCAAGTTTCTTCTGGGCCAAAAGCAGCAGAGGATAATGGGGTTTGGAGTTAGGGATCTTGATCCAAATCCTGGTTCTAAATCCCACTCCCTTTATGGTCTCAGAAACATTAACCACATGGAGCTTCGGTTTTCGTGTCTGTGACATAGGCCAGTTATACCTCTTGGGGCCGTGGTGACTTTTAAGCGACGTGACAGAGGCAAGATCTCTAGTATTGAGCAGGTACTCCACCAGTGGAGGAAATACAAAGGTTCCCAGAGGGAGGTCCAGGAAACTTCTGGAGCCCTTGAGACCCTTTTAGGGGGTCTGTGACCTCAAAACAATTTTCATGATAGTACTAAAACCTTATTTACCCCTTTCCACGAGTTTACAGTGGTATTCTCCACAGGACACAGAGGACGAGCTGTCACAGCAGACTGACTGCAAAAGCAGGTAACCCGGTTGTCATCCATTAGGTTACAGGAGAGCAGCGAGTCCCACACTTTGCTCTGCTTTGGGTTCACCTAGAGATCTTTAAAAAATATATTGATGCCTGGCTCTCCCCACGTTCCCGTTTAATGGATACGTGGTGGTGTATGGTACATTGAGGTTGATAAAAGTTCCTCAGATGATGCGAATGGGCAGTAAAGTTAAATGGGGGTTTGTTTTTCAAAGGCTATAAAGATTTTATTATGCAAGATGAGTGAGCTCTAGAGATCTGCTATCTAGTGGAGTGCTCGTCGTTAATAATATGGTGTTGTGTACTGTATGTTAAGAAGATACATCTCATATTCTGTTCTTATCAAAGAAATGAAAATGAAAGCAAAACCCCACAAGTGAACATGAGGAAATTTTAGACAGCGATGGGTGTGCTTAGTATCTTGGTCATGTGGATGGCATTGGCCTATGCATACATTATATGTGGGCGTTTTTTTGTGGGTTTTTTTTTTTGTATTTTTTTTGTGTCAACTATAATTCAATAAAGCTAAAAAATAAAAATAAAAGAATGTTAAGTAACCTAAAAAAAGAGATTGGCAAAACTCTATGCTAGTGCTACTCTCAACACCAATATTTTCTATTTGGGAAAATATAGGGTTTTTTTTTTTTTTTTAATGAAAGTGTTATTTGTAGTAACGTATGATGAGTCTTCTATAATTTTTAAGAATGTAAAAGGGTCCTGAGACCAAAAGTTGAAGAAGAGACATTGGTACGTTGGTATAGGGCTTAAGACCGTGGGCTCTGGGGCCAGACTGCCTGTCGAGATCAGGGTTCTGCAATTGCAAGCTTCGTGACCTTGGGCATGTCGCTAACCTTCCCTGTGCTTCAGCCTCCTTGTCTGCAAAATGAATATTATAATAAAATATTTCTTAGGATTTTCGTGAGCTTAAATGAGTCAAACGCAGAAAGCACTTTGCGCAGTGCCTGGAACGTTACAGGGGCTCTCACTAGTGTGTGCCCCCCATGTTGCTGCCGTGCGGTGGTTACACGTGGGTAACACGTGTGATGTTACATGGCCGATGTAAAATTAGTGGGCCAAGCCATCCTTCCAACCAACTCATCTTTTCACACAACGGTGGAGTACGAGCCGCCAGGTAGAGTCTCTTGGAGAAATCGTGGACCCGGTCACTCCACCCCCTGGGCTGTGGTTCATGTCTCTGTCCTTACAGTGGCAATGCTACGTGAATGCATGACTGACAGAGGAGGTGACTGACACCAGGACGACCGTGTGATTTGGGGAGACGAGATGGCATTGCAAAGAGGCAGGGTGTGTCTTAACAGCTGAAATGTTCCCTGCTCCCTCGAGTCGCTCCCCTTTGCTTCAAAGAGTTGCCGGCTTTAGCGCCAATGTTCCGTTTGGCTTTTCCTCACAAGCATGATTCATCTCTCCTTCATATTGTTACACATCTTTATTCTCACAGTGCTATTCAACACCATTCCTCGCAATTACAGCAGTCAAAGGCTCTACTCAGGAATGAGAAGGACGTAGAGACGAGAAACTCAATAATGCTGAGGGCCATCAACATAATTAAAATTCCCTATAACAGAAGAAAAAAAGAAGAGAAGTCACGCCATTAGCACAACAATTGTTTTTCTTATGACAGCGAGGTAGCAATGCCCAGGTGAGGTCGCTCACCCATGTGTCTCAAGTGTATCTGATGCTTAGGAAGTAAGTGGAGGCTCATGACAACTTTCTGCTGTTTTAACAAAGCACAGCTCAGCTCTGCCCAGCACCACACAGCACAGCATCGCAGTGCACATTATTTTCTTAAAGTCATGTAAAATAGCACACTTTCTAAATTATGTGTAGGCAGTACTCCATTTCATAAATAAAATACCAAGAATTAATATCAAAAAGTGATCTATCGAAGGAGAAACAAAAGTTAAGAAAAAGGACAAAGAGAAGCAAAAATAGAAAAGAAGATAAAAGAATAAGAGAGAAAAGAGCAAACTACAGGCCCAGAAAAAGAGGAACATGCAGGAAAAGACACCTAACAAGAAGCATAGGCTAATCTTGTGTCCTTTTTACTGTTGCTAAGATCTTTAAAATGTTTATATCCTGGCAACCAGGAGCGGAAACAGGGATGCACGCCTTGTTAGTAGTCCAGAGGCTGGACCAACCTTTGTGTTTTGCCAGTAGCATATGGTTAACAGTCTGTTCTATGACCATATTTGTCTACGTGTTTTGACTATAGGTTAAAAAACTGTTTAGAGTTACAAGGTTTTCAATGGGTCTTAACATCTCATGGTGTAGTTGCCATAAGTCATTCATTTATTCATTAGTGACAGGAAATAATTCATTTCCTCTTCCTCGTTTTCTTTCTTTTCTGCTTTTGCGATAAGCATTCCTGTCCACATACCCGTACATGTAGGTGGTTTAATTGCTGTAGAGATAGCTACCTGGATTAAAGGTATGTGTGACTTTCATATAAGTAAATGTTCCTCGCTTTCCAAAATGGCAGTAACATCTGATATATAAGAGCATGCTTTTCACCGTTTCTCTGCCAGTGATAATTTTGATAACTCTGTAATTTTTGCCAATCTGGTGATTAGTCTGTTGTTAGTTTAACTGACATTTCTCCTACTACTAGTGATTTTGAGCATCACTCTATGAGTATGTTTGACCACTACATTTGCATTTTTGTAAATTCCTTTCTCATAAGCTTTGTCTATTTTTTATTGTGTTCTTTTGCCAGTTATATTCACTTCTTGTATATAAAAACATTAAAACTTTGCTGTTATCTGCTTTAAAAAAATTTCCAATTTTTTTATCATACCACTGTTTATATGTAAATATATATATTGTACTCATTTTTGCTTTCCAAATTAAGATATATTATACATTTTTGTCACCTTGGTAAGTTCTTTTATGTCCCTTCACAATCAATCCTGATACCCCATCCAGAGGTAACCACTATTATGATTGCTAGCACCACTTATTAAGTTTGCCTGCTCATTTTTATATCTGATTTTGTTTGCTCAATATAATGAATTGAAATTTGTTGCTGCATGTATCAGTCTGTTCCTTTTATTTTGCTCAGTAGTAGTATTCTATTGTTTGAATAATTGGTTCGTTTAGCCACTCTGTTGTTGATAGACATTTGAATTGTTTCTAGTTTTAACGAAATTATGTCATCTGCAAACAGAGACAGATTTACTTTCTGATTTGGATACCTTTTATCATTCATTCATTCATTCATTTACTCATTCATTTCCTAATTGCTCTGAATAGTCCTTCCTATACAATGTCCAATAGAAATGGTGAGAGGGGTATCTTTTTCTTGTTCCTGATCTTAGAGGAAAAGCTTTTGGCATTTCTCCGTTGAGCATGATGTTAAATGTGGGCTTGTCATATGCCCTTTGTTATGTTGAGGTACATCTCTCTATCCCAACGTTTTGAGAATTTGATTTTTTTCATAGAAGGAGGCTGAATTTTGTCAAATTATTTTTCTGCACCTATCGAGATGATTATATGATTTTATCCTTTATTATGTTATGAACCATCCTGGAATAAATCCCACTTGATCATGGTATATTATCCTTTTAATATATTGTTGAATTCAGTTTGCTAATAAAATGTTGCAGGTATTTGCATCTATGTTCATCAGGGATATTGGCCTGTAGTTTTCTTTTCTAATAGTGTCCTTGTCTGGTTTTGGTATCAGGATAATGCTGACCTTGTAAAATGAATTTGAAACCTCCACTTCTATTTTTTTGAGGGGTTGGTGGGAAAGAATTTGAGAAGGATTGATATTAATTCTTCTTAAAATATTTGGTAGAATTCGCCAGTGAAGCCATCTGGTCCTGAGCTTTTGTTTGTTGGGAGATTTTGACTACTGATTCAGTATACTTACTAGTAATTATCTGTTCAGATTTCCTATTTTCTGCCTGTTTTGAAGTATTTTTTTGTTCACTTGATGTGTTGGAGTCGCTCAGCTAGTGTCTGGATTTCTTTCACAGGGAATGCTTCCATGGTAGCTGTAAATTTGGTGTGGCCGTGAGAGAAAGGGAGTTCAAAGGCCTCCTATGTCACCATCTTTTAAGAACGCCTGTGACATTTTGTTATTGCAGCCTGAGCAGACTAACTCCGGATGTCTTACTTTCTTAATAGGGCTATTTAGATCATTTATTTTTCAGTATTGCTTCTTTTCCAGTATTTCAATTTAAAGCTATAAAGTCTCCTCTAAACATACTTTAGTTGTATCCAATACAGTTTGGTATGAATAGTTCATTATTTTATTTTAATATATTTTTAATTCTTCTTAGAGTCTTACGTAATTTAGAATTTCCAAGCTGTTTTAGAATTGTTAGGGTTTTTTGGTTTTTTTTTTTAATTGACATCTAACACAGTTCCATTGTATGCAGAGAACATACTTTAGATTTCACTGAGACTTGCCCTATGGCTTTTGTTGAAAATGTTCTGTGTATAATCTTTCAGTTATTCTTTGTCATTATCATTTTTATTTCAACTTCACTTTTGAAGGACATTTTAACCAGGCATAGAATTCAGTTTCATATTATTTTATTTGAGCACTTATAAAAATGTCTTTCCACTATCTTCCGGCCTCCATCAATAATGTGACATTTAGGTTTTTTTTCTTCATTGTATTATTTAAAATCCTATCATTTTACGGCCTTTCTGCATATTCTTTCATTTACTAAAAGGTGTGCTAAAATTTCTTTTGATGATTTTAGCTTTTTCTACTTATAAAGTTTTGTTAGCTTTTCTTTTAATATTTTGAGCTGTGTTATAAGAAGCAACCAAACTTAGAATTGTGATATTTTTCTTGTGGATCGATCTTTTTTTCATTATGAAACCCTCCCTATCCTATGTCTGGTAAGGCTTTTTGCCTTAAGTTTTTGTTAT
>NW_011889141.1:366279-370962 GCF_000151845.1 Pteropus vampyrus
ACATGGATTAGCACACACACATATTTTGTGCTCTGTCCCCTGGGAGGGCCTAAGAAACAATGGTACTCCAGTAGCAACAAGTACACCTAGTGCCCATACTGTGGTTTCTAATACCATCTCCAACAAAAGGAACCAGAGTTCTTTGGAGAATTGGCCTATTGTAGACCTGGGGCAGGGGCGGTATAAGAGAAGCCAGGAAGTATGGAAATGCTAAAACAAACAAACAAACAACCCCCCCCACACACACACACACACTTGGGGGTATATTGAAAGGTCACAGAAGCCAAGTGAAAGAGTTCCCAATGGCTAAAATTGAACAATTTGCACAACAAAATGAATAGTTTTAGATGATAACCGAAAACAGAAAATAAATACCCATAGATCCATGATTCAGTAAGTAAGCAGAGGGAGAATAGGCAAATCTCCAGTTTAGAAGAATTTCAAATGATTTATGTAGCTACTCTGTCTCCAAGGAGTTGGAGCCTAACTCCCTCCTGTCGGTTGCACACAGTGACTTCATTCCAAAGAATACAGAAGAGAAAGAGAGGGGAAGACCAGTAACTTGATACACAGATGGATTCAGTTTACGAACACTTCGACCTCATATCTGTCTCTTTCAGGAAATACTATTGATCATACACATGGAATTTATCAAATTTTCTGAGGTCTAAGTCTCAGTAGCATCTCAAAAAAGATGATATGTGTGTCTACCAAAGGGTAAAATCTCAGTGGGGGTGAGGGACGTGAGGATTTTGTCAGGGGACCTGGTCTGGGGCCACAATTTCTCAAAGACTTTCTCTTTCTATCACTCCATTCAGTAAGTTATCTCTGCCATTATGGGGCAGAGTATTTTGTGTGTCTTTTGGTCTTTACCAGGAGAGTGTAATTGTCTATCAATAACCTAGTTCAGTGTGGGAATGTCACTTCTCAGTCTTCCTGTCCTGAGTGGACTCTAGGCCTTGGTTTCTTTTTCCTTCACTGCTCTCAGGTTGGGAATCAGATTCCAAATGGGCAGCGTTGGCTGGTGGCCTTGAGGTATAAGCAGCTCTGTTGCTCTCTGGCATTCCACTGACTGATTTCAGGTTAGACTTTCATCTAAAAATTGACCTAGGAGTTCCAGATGACTCTTCAGCCCTTCAGCGCTTCTAAGGTGTTTAAAAATGTTTTGTTTTGTTTTTAAATTTTTTCTTTGTTTTCAGAGGAAGCTCAATCCACATAGCCCATTTCACTATTATTACCAGAACCAATGTCTTTATTTTCTTCTCTTTTCCCCTATTTCCTGTGGTCCTGGTCTGTCTAGATTCTCAATGTTTCTTAGAATCTGCCATATGAAATATTTTACTTCTCTTAGGACCCCCCCCCTTTTTTTAGGCAATTAGTTTTCAGCTGTCTCAGCAATATTTGATGGGTCTTATTGACTATTTTTTTCCTCCATGTAGATGCATATCTTTTACATTCATTTACGCTAATTTAAGTGGCATTTTAGAAAGAGCAGAAATAAATGCCTGTTTTCTATCTATCGTGTTTTATCAGAAGTCCAGTCTAAATACCAAAACCAGAAAAACATTCCTCTCATATCCAGGACTTTGAACTACTACTATTCAGCTATACCCGTATTTCCTTTTGTATAGAACTTTATCTTTTATATTGTCCTCATTGATGTGTACGTTTTATCTCCTCTACTCATCTGTGCATTCCTAAAGTTGGGGATTATACTATGTTTATTTTTCTATTCTGTAGTGCCTGGCATAATGACTGTCAGATAACTATGATTTGTGTAAATGTTTGTGAACAAAGGAAAATATGTGTGTCAGCAACATTATTTGCATGATGCTGATTTGGGAAGCTAATCCATCTTTACGATTAAAACTATTACTAAAATGCAGCATACTTACAATGAATAGGGTGGTAACAGGCTTACACTCGCTGATTTCTTCAGCATAGCCACAAAAGTAGTTTTGATCTAGAATGAAACCAAATACAAGGAGAATGATTCCTATTGTTGCTGCCAGGGCACTAAAAAAATTCATTGTTCGGCTCATCTTCATCTGAAAGAGAAAAAGAACATAACACAATGATTCAGACCCAGTCAGAGTCTGTAGACAAAATGGGGAGCAGGATTTTAGTCCCAACATCACAATGCCACGGAGCAACTGTGTGTCATCTTATGTGAATCACTACCTTTTTGGGCTTCAGGCCCTCATCTACAGAATGAGGGGAATCCAGTGAATTTTTAATAATCCATCCCCCATTTAATTGAGGGGAGGGGTATACACAGGACAAAAAGATTTTTTAGGGGTAGCCACATCGCATTGCACTTTGATGCTCCGGTAAGTCATGACCTGTTGACACTTTTGTTTTATGACTCTGTTTAAACTAAAAATTATATTTGCAATTTTTAATTCTTTCTAAAACTATAAATCTATGGGAGGTGTCCTTTGCTGAAAATAATTTATCAGATAATTAATATTTCATATCTTCCATGTTTTGAAAAAAGTAAAAGTATTCTACTTATAATTTATCTATAAGTTAAAATTTTGCATTATTAACTCTGTATTATTTTTTTTCAGATTCTATCAGGTTTAGTTATATTGCCTACATAATGTACCTATAATATGAGTCAAGCTATTGCCTATCAAAGTAACTGGCATGCACTAGGCCCCAAAAAAACTTAGAGAAAGAATGAATGAGTTACTGATATAATGAGACCCATTCTGTCATTTGGCTGAGGAACTTGGACAAATCATTTATTCTATGCCTCAGTGTCTTTCTATATAAAGTCAGAATTAAACTTGATAACCTAGAAAACTCTTTTAGCACTAATGTTTTATGATTCTATTTAAAAAAAAAAGATGTGAATAACATTGATTGATTGTATCAGTAATCGACAGTTTGTGGAATTATAGTGGCTTAATGATTTTCCAAATTGATTTTCACGGCTAGGATTAATTATATATCTCAAACTTATAAATTTTTAATAAAGAGGACTATAACTCACCAGAACGTCTGTGGTGGTTCTTTCCAGTGCAACTAGGAAGGCTCCAGAATTAATGAACTGTTAAAAAGAATGAATATCTTACTGACGGACATGTTAGCTGATGTTAAAGACTTCTCACAGAATAAACTTCTCCGTTTCTTTTGCAGACCCTTCTTCACACTTCACTCGACCCTCGGATATGAGAAGGGTGTGAGGCCATGTATGGTTGCTTATAAATGAATAGTGTACAAAATACTGGATTAGACATTTGCTTTAGCCTTAATATTTATCTTAACGTGAGGCTTTTTTTTAACCTCACTGGGCTTTAGTTTTCTCATCCATCTTTCATTTTTAGCTACTGCGGACTCAGCTTTGATATCCTGACCCCCTGGTGTCAAATCAGTTTACAACCAATAAGATCGGATTCCATCATTCTTATAAGACACATCTTTTATACCCATTTGCAGTTCAGTGTGTTCTCTTGGTTGGGAGCATAGGTGGAGTTGCAGCTAATATTTTGGGAATTCTGAAAAAGATCTCAAGAATTTTCATGCAGGTGAGTCATATGTGGTGGCATCCTTGTCTAGCATAAACCTCAAATCTGATTACAGCACATCTGTTTTTTAAATTTCTAGGCCCATTTCATGGCGTTTCTTCCACCTCATCCCTCCACTGTTACTCTCTGCGCTGAACTCGGACCGTTCTCAGAATAGAAAGTGTTCTCACACGCCTTACACTTTTTTCTCATGTTTCTCCCTTGGCATACGATGGGATGTCCCTACCTGCCCCGCTTCCACCCAGCCACCCCCCACACCCTTCCCCTGTATGTGTCCACATCTGATTCACATCCTTTAAAATTCAGTCAAGCCGGAAATGTCTCTGGGCCACCTCCCCTTCGTTTCGTAGGTGCCTTTCCTGTAGAGACAGCTCGCGTGTCCTCGATGTCACCCCTCATCCCACCATGGGGTCATTGTCTGACTCTCCACTCAGCCGAAACCTTGAAACCAGCGACTGCCTTTTCTCCACATCCCCACACAGGGCCCATTCTCTGGCACTAAATTAGGTGCTAAAACAATGTTTATTGAATGTGATTAAATAAACGCATCTGTGCAGCTCAAAGGTCCATCTGAAAAGCCTTCTCCACTTCATCTCGGCTTATGTAAGCACTTTCCACTCCTCTGTGATGCCATTTATCAGATTGCCTGGAAATTACGTGTTTACATCTTTTCTTTCTTGCTAACTGAGGGGTATGTGAAGAAAAGACGTATGTATTTTTATTTCTGTTCATTTGCTTTTTGTTTTCCCCCCAGTTTTACTGAGATATAATTGACGTACAGCATTGTATAAGTTTAGGGTGTGCGGCATAATGATTAGACTTACATGGATCACGAAATGATCACCACAATGAGTTTAGATAACATCCATCATCTCATATAGATACAAAGAAAAAGAAAAACGAGGAAAAAATATATTTTTCCTTGTGATGAGAATAACTCTTCAGATCTACTCTCTTTAAAATTCCATGTGTATCGCATAGCGGTGTTAATTATGGTTATCACATATAGCGGCTGCACGTTGCATCCCTAGTACTTTGTTATCTTACAGCTGGAAATTTGTGCCTTTTGACCACTTTCATCCATTTTCCCTCTCCTCACTTCCTGCCTCTGGTAACCACAAATCTGATCTCTTTTTCTTTCTTTTTTTTT
>NW_011889141.1:372392-378390 GCF_000151845.1 Pteropus vampyrus
TATGTATATAATGAAATATTATTCCGCATAAAAAAAGGAAGGAAACTCTGCCATTTAAAACAACATAGATAGACTTTGAGGACATTATGCTAAGTGAATAAGTCAGACAAAAACAAATATTCTATGATCTTCTTTATATGTAGAATCTAAAAACATTAAATTCATAGAAACAGAGAGTAGAATGGTGGTTACCAAGGACCGAGGGGTGGAAAGAATGAGGAGATGTTGGTCAGAGGGTACAAACTTCTAGTTACAAGTTGCAAGATCTGAGGGACAGCATGGTGATATAGTTAACAGTACCTTATACTTAAAAGTTGCTATGAGAGTTGAGATTTAACATTCTCACCAGAACAACAACAACAAAATGGCAATTACATGAGGTGAAAAATGTGATAACTAACCTTATTGTGGTAAACATTCGGCAATATATAAGTGTATCAAATCATCACATTGTACACCTTAAGCTTACACAATGTTAAATGTCAAGTACATCTCAATAAAGCTGGTGAAAAAACCTCCAAATCTTTAGCCTATTACATGGTAAAGTATTATGAGAGGCACTGAATTCTAAATCACCACAGCAGCCTGGCCTCCAAGAAGTGCTCTGTCAGAAAACTCCTCCATTGATGGCCAATCCTCTGAGCCGGTGGAGGAATTGTCACATCAACTTCTAAGCATTCCTCATCTTTTCTATTTTTTTCTCCCTGTGCCACTACCATGTGCCACATAAGTGCTTCCTACACCTGTGATGCTCTACACCAGCAAACAGCGTGCTGATGAGTGCTGGGGAAGACTGATGAGAATGACGTGGGAATGGAAGGTGTGCGGTGTATGAGCCTGTCCTCTGCCCTCTTTAACCCCCAGTCCACCTTCTCAGTCTGAATCATCTCATGCGCTTCTGTAGCAACGATTACCTTTAAGTAGGTGAGTTGTAAATAATATATTCCTCAGCTCCAGACCCCATTTTTAGGTCTCTCTCGTCAAACATCCCCACTTGAATGGCCCATGGTTACCACTTTATAGTCGATATGTTCAAAAACAAGTCACTGTTGTCCCTTTAAACCTTCTCTTCTTTCTGTGTGTTACATTCTGTGGATTGTGGCAAATGTATCCACCATTATAGTATAGTATAATATGGAATACTTTTCCTGCTCTAAAAATCCTCTGTCCTCCACCTACCTATTCATCCCTTCCTTGCCCCTCCAGCTCCTCGCAGCCACTGGTCTTTTTATTTTCTCCATATTTTGGCTTTTCCACCATGTCATATAGTTGGAATCACATAGTTCGCAGCCTTTACAAGCTGGCTTCCGTCACTTGGCAATGTGCATCCTAGGTTCCTCCCTGTCTCGTCCTGGCTTAATGACTCATCTACTTTGAGCACTGAATAATATTCCATGGTATGGATATAACACAATTTATCCATTCTAATTTTTCTTTATTTCTTAATTTGCAATTTTATTCTTTTACATCTTTTAAATCTAGTTTGTTCACTCCCAGCTGTCTGCCATTCCCAAACTATGTTGCCATGTGTTTTTTGTTCATGATACTTTCTCCCTCTATAATATCCTGCCTCCCATCTCTCCCTCCCTTCGTTTCCACTTATTAAAATTCCCTTACTTCTTTAGAGTTCAGATTAAATGCCAAATTTGCCATGCCGTTGTCTTATCCCATTTAGAGAGAAGTAACTGTGCCCTCTCTGGGTTATCCTGCCCCCACCAGCAACACCATTTATGGCTCTTATTAAATGTGACATAAAAGTGTAGTTTTTAATATTTTCTTCTTAGTACTTCTCAATTATATTTTTATTCTCCTCAAGGAGAAAAACTAAGTTGTTTTCACTTCTGTAACTCCCGTAGTGTCTAACATAGTTTCTTGCACATAGTTTTATACATATTTGTTAAAATAATTTGAACTCCGTAGCGGAAGTTTGGGTACCATTATATTCGAATGGCAGTAAAGCAGTTTAAACTGATGAGTCTCTTCTGCATGTCAGTGGGCCATCTTTCTCTACTTCTCCGTTTTTTTTTTTCCTGGAAAAAAATACCAGTTTCTATTTTTTCATTCTTGGAGGCTGGGAATTGAAAGGACAAATATTTTCTAAGATATGGGCACTATTACAACCTCAGACATAGCCGATTCCCCACATTGAAACAAGGATTGGTAAATAAAAGGCGGTTAATATTAATGAAATGGGTAAATGGGTGGACGGAGAGATGAGCACTTACACTATTAAGGGGATTTTCTGCAAAAGCCCCCCATTGAAAAATACCATGTCATGTTGTCAAAATGAATTCTAATTTTCATCTGGGGAAATATGAAATGGTAGAACTCAGTAACCCAGAATATAAAACCTGGTCTGTTGACTTCTACTTGATTTTCTCTTTCCCTTGTTTTCTCTGAGCTTGACTGGAAAAAAATCTCCTAGGTGATCTGTGTGGATATTTTTACTCTGTGGCCAAGCTCAGGGACCTTGGTTTATTTGTTTTATATCTTCCTCTCCACAGAACCTTGTACATAACTCCTATAGAAATGTGATACATACTTCCTAAATTGAATGGAAGCGAAAGTTGGAATTATTTCCTACATGAAAACATTGTGCCACCAGATACGTTTCCCTGTCTTTCTCCCTCCACCCCCTGTCTTAGTTCAGGCTTCTATAACAAAGTATCATAGACTGAATAGGTTACAAAGAACAGAAATTTATTTCTCAAGCTTCTGGAGGCCGGAAGTGGTTGGGTTCTGATGAGAGACCACTTGTGGTTTCAGACTGACTTCTCTGTTGTATCACATAATGGAAAGAGAGCCAGCTAGCTTTTGTGGCCTCTTCTTTTAAGGGCACTGATCCCACTCCTGAGTACTCCGCCCTCATGACCTAATTATTTCTCAAAAGACCATCTCCAGATATCATCACATTGGGCTTCGGCTTTCAAAATATGAACTGGGGGAACCACAAACATTCAGTCCATAACAATCTGTCCTGGTCCCCCACCCCCCATATTCATGTCCTCACACAGAAAATGTTTATTCTGTCGTAGCAGCTCCCAGAGTCTTAACTTCTTCCACCATCAACTCTTAATGTCCAAAGTCTCATCAAAATATCA
Source organism: Pteropus vampyrus (assembly GCF_000151845.1). NCBI lineage: Eukaryota > Metazoa > Chordata > Mammalia > Chiroptera > Pteropodidae > Pteropus > Pteropus vampyrus. The sequence goes on from NW_011889141.1 coordinate 375,494, forward strand.
TTTAAATCAGACAAGAGTGAGACTTGAAGTACAAATCATCCTGAGGCAGATTCCTCTCCAGCTGTGAACACGTGAAACCAATTCATTTATGAGCTTCCAAAGCATAATGGTGGGACAGGCATAGAATAGGCATTTGCATCCCAAAAGGGAGAAATAGGAAAGGAGGGGCGATGGGTGCCAAACAAGTCCAAACCTAGCCATGCAAATTCCATTAGGTCTTAAGTCTTCAAAATGATTCTCTGTGGCTTGATGCTTGGCCCTGTGGTTCCACCGGGATGGTGGTCTTGCCTTCAGGACCCACTGGGGTAGTGGTCCTGTCCCTGTAGCTCCACTGGACAGAGGTCAGGTCCTCATCAGTTTGGGCGGCTCTTCCCCCATGGCTTTTATTAGAAGTCATCCGGCCTGTTGAAACCCAGCTGGTGGGCTTGATGATCTCTAAATCACGTTTGGGGTTCTTCTTCCCTTGTCTGGAAGAATGGTGCCCACTCACAGCCCAATAGCTCTGTTGTCTCATCCTGTAAATCATGAGACAATAAGAGAGCCTTCCTTCGTCCCTTCCTGTCCTCCTCTTCTTCAGTTCGGACTGGCAGCTTGCCTGCTGGGGTGGCTGATCAAGTCCTTAGTTCACACCCACATTAATCTCCTTAATTAAAGGCCCCTTGGCCACACCCCTTGTGTACCCTTGCTAATACCCTCCCTCAGTTTTTGCAATATGGATCGGCTGAGAACTTTCCACATCTTTAAGTTCTAGTTACTTTTGCTGAATAATTCTGTATTCGAGCAATTTCTCATTCTTGCATTTTGCTGCAAGCAGTCAGGAGGAACCAAGCCCCCTTCTTCGACACTTCCTTTAGAAATCTCCTCAGCTAAGTATTGAATTCCGTGGCTGGCAAGTTCTACCTTCCACAAAACACTGCAACACAACGCAGTTCGGCCAAGTTCTTTGCTACTTTATAAAAAGGATCTGCTTTTGTCCTTCGTCCAGTAACATGCTCCTTATTCACCTGAGACCTCATCAGAGTGGCCTTTCCTATCCATATTTCTACCATGCTTCTGTTCAGGATGACTTGGGTATTCTCTAAGAAGATGGAGCCTTTTTTTTACAGCTCCCTTCTTTTCTTCCTGAGCTCTCACTAATTGCCTTTCCAAGTTCCTTCATGACAATCTCAGCTGCTTCTAGCGTGTGCCTCAAAACTCTTCTATCCTCTACCCATTACCCAGTTCCAAAGCTACTTCCACATTTTTAAGCATTTGTTAGAGCAGCACCCCACTTCTTGGTAGGTTTGAGCTGCTGTAACAAAGGGACAGACTGGGCAGCTTATAAACCACAGATGTTTATTTCTCATGGTTCTGGAGGCTGGAACTCTTGAGATCAGGGTGCCAGCCGACCATGGTCCCATTCTGATCAAGAACCTCTTCTGGGTTCCAGACCACCGACTTCTCTGTTGTCCGCTCATAAGATGGAAAGGGAATGTGCTAGCTCTCTGACCCCTCTTAGAAAAGGCACTAACCTCGTTCACGAAGGCTCCACCATCAGGAACGAGTTACCCACCCCCCAAAGGCCCCACCTTCAGACACTACCACATTGGGCTTATGGTTTCAAATGTGAATTTGGGGAACACAAATATTGAGTCCATAACACACCCTCAGCAGAGTTTACATTGGGGCAAATTTTACTTACCCCGAAGATTTTCATTTTTGTAGAAAGTAATTTTGGAAAGGGGATCCGGGACTCAACGGTTGTGACCGTAGAGTTTGTTGACTGAAACTCGGGAACAGTGACCTGCGGAGGAAACACCAGAAACACGGGATTGTGTGTCTTGTTGGAATCCATGATGGTGGTGTTGATATTTTGAAGTGATAGAGTGATGTAGTTGACACTTCGGTCTAGACCATGTTCTTCTCCTGTCCCCAGGCTGTCTGGAGCGCTGGTGTTGTGGTGCTTTGTCTTGGAATTATAGAACCACAGAGTCACAGAGCCATGGAATCTTAGTACTGGTCAAGATCTCAAGGAGGTGCGAATGAGTAAAAGGCCCAGGACTAGGGGTTGGAGGGCCTGACTGGTGTCCTAGTTTAGTCAGAAACTCACAGTGACCTTGGGAAGGTCATATCCCTTTCTCTCCGTCTCAGCTTCCTTATATATACATTGCTCAGGTTGGACTAGATGATCTGTAAAGACATTTTATTTTCCAAATAAATATTGCGAACATTTATTCTAGTTCTCTATCTTCAGGTAGGTAGAGGGCAAACCCCCAAAAGCCATAAACTTAATTGGCCACTGCTCCAAGTGTCTATTCAGCCTGTCACTTTAGTTTTTCTTGTTATTGTTCTTTTTTTTTTTTCTTTTTTCTTTTTCCATCTGATTCTGTTAGCTTTAGCTGTGAGCAAACCACCCCAAAACTTAGTGGCTTCAAACAACCACCATTCGATCTGCTCACAATTCTGTGGATCATGTGGGTGGTTCTGCTGTTCTGATTCAGCCTAGCTATTTTCAGCCAGGTTTTCTTATGCATCTGTGGTCAACTGGTGAAGTGGCCAGAGCTAGATGATTTGGTATGGCCTTAATCACATATCTGGCAGTTGGCTGGTGATTGGTTCTCCTCTGATTCACAGATGTTTTTCAGAACTGCGGAATCATGTGTGCGCTTGTACCACTGACCTAAGCAAATTGCATAGACAACCCAGATTCAAGGAGTAAGGAGGTTGACTCCGTCTCTCAATGGGAAGATCTGTGCTGTCTTATTGCAGGGACATAGATGAAGCGAGGGGACAAATCGTATCCTTTTATACACTCTACCTTATCATCTTCTATTGTTTCTTAATAAGATCAGGTCTTCCTAAATTGAAAATCCCGATGTGACGGGCTCTAGCCACTTGCCAGTTAGAACGTTTTAAAA
>NW_011889141.1:378440-381449 GCF_000151845.1 Pteropus vampyrus
AATTATAGAACCACAGAGTCACAGAGCCATGGAATCTTAGTACTGGTCAAGATCTCAAGGAGGTGCGAATGAGTAAAAGGCCCAGGACTAGGGGTTGGAGGGCCTGACTGGTGTCCTAGTTTAGTCAGAAACTCACAGTGACCTTGGGAAGGTCATATCCCTTTCTCTCCGTCTCAGCTTCCTTATATGTACATTGCTCAGGTTGGACTAGATGATCTGTAAAGACATTTTATTTTCCAAATAAATATTGCGAACATTTATTCTAGTTCTCTATCTTCAGGTAGGTAGAGGGCAAAGCCCCTCAAGCCATAAACTTAATTGGCCACTGCTCCAAGTGTCTATTCAGCCTGTCACTTTAGTTTTTCTTGTTATTGTTCTTTTTTTTTTTTCTTTTTTCTTTTTCCATCTGATTCTGTTAGCTTTAGCTGTGAGCAAACCACCCCAAAACTTAGTGGCTTCAAACAACCACCATTCGATCTGCTCACAATTCTGTGGATCATGTGGGTGGTTCTGCTGTTCTGATTCAGCCTAGCTATTTTCAGCCAGGTTTTCTTATGCATCTGTGGTCAACTGGTGAAGTGGCCAGAGCTAGATGATTTGGTATGGCCTTAATCACATATCTGGCAGTTGGCTGGTGATTGGTTCTCCTCTGATTCACAGATGTTTTTCAGAACTGCGGAATCATGTGTGCGCTTGTACCACCGACCTAAGCAAATTGCATAGACAACCCAGATTCAAGGAGTAAGGAGGTTGACTCCGTCTCTCAATGGGAAGATCTGTGCTGTCTTATTGCAGGGACATAGATGAAGCGAGGGGACAAATCGTATCCTTTTATACACTCTACCTTATCATCTTCTATTGTTTCTTAATAAGATCAGGTCTTCCTAAATTGAAAATCCCGATGTGACGGGCTCTAGCCACTTGCCAGTTAGAACGTTTTAAAACACCACCCCCCTTACAATTTCTTTTCTCCAAATCGATTGTCTCTCATTCAGTTTTCCTTGAACATAGAATCCTAATAGTGACCATCCTTTATGAAAATCCTCTGATGTTGAGTTAGTCATCTCTGAGTTAAAGCAAACTCCATTCCAAATATTTTATAATATACCAATTCACCCGCATTACTTATGTTTCAGCTGTCTGTTGGCCTTTTTCCAGTGTCTGTCTGTCTGTCTGTCTGTCTCTCTCTCTCTCTCACACACACACACACACGCACACACACACACGCACACACACACACACACACACACACACACACACACACACAGCATGATGACTAGAACAATGTTGTAATAGCTATCGGACAAATGGTAAAAAGAAAAGATAACTTTAAGTTTTTATTATGCTTTAATTCATGCAAACTAATTCTAGAGATGCAGTGAAAGACTCAATCCTTGGAGCATAAAAACCTAGAATTAATCTCAAGTCCTCCCTTTATTTACCAGTTACGGGGTCATGGGTAAGTGATATATTAACTTACCTATTCATATTAACTTACAGATTTATTAAAATATTGCATTTCTTATTCAAAAATGGAAATGATCATTGTTACCTTATAGGGTTATTGTGAGTGATTTCTAAAGTATCTGGCATGTAGTGGATGCCAAATGAATTGTAAGGACAGAAATAATAGCATTAAGTATTATTTCTGTTATTATTTCAATTTTTAATCTTGGTAGCCAGGCGTTCTGTTTTGCTTTATGTCCACATTATTTCCAAAGTTCATTTCGGTTGGCCCTTTGTCAGCTAAACGTCCTCCGTATTCTTACGAGCATAGCTATGAGCACTGGAAATGCTACACTGAGTTGGTCCAGAAGTTATTTTACTTCATTTCTCCTTTTTGAGGTGGCTGTGGAACTTCACAGTCTCCTGCTAATAAATTCGTGAGGCCCCTCGACATACGGATAACGTCTACTTGTGTGTCACGTTGATCTCTTCCTATATCCTTAGATTTCTTCTTATTTTCTAATCTGCCAAAACCTACTCTTTTCAAAGGAATTGCTCCAGCCTTAGGGTAGCTGATTTGAAATAATGTATAATATCCCTGAATTCCTCAATGTTCCCAAATCAAGCTCTTATTTCAAGCTTCTTACGTCCAGCTAGTGAAGGGGAATTGTGTGGATCCACGTGATCAGAGCTCTCCGATTCATCTTCAGTGGAATTAGGCCTCTCTTCCTCCCAGCTTCTCATCGGATTCCCTTGCTAGATATTTCCAAGAAAGGCTCTCTGTGCTCTTTCTCTTATTTTTCTCTTCCTGCAGCTGAAGCTTGATTTTACTTATTTTTAAGTTTTCCTTTCTCTTTGTTGCAATATCGCCCCTTTTTAGAGATCCCTATCCATACCCTAGGAGCCATCAATTAGTATGACCAGACGTCACCTGCTTAGAGGTTCCCAAATCCTCTAGTTTTCTCTGGCTTTTTAAATTATAGATGATAATGGCTCTAGGTCTTATCCTATGAATGATGATAAAACCCAGTTTCCTTCCCAGATAGATCTTGGAAGGGGCGAGTGGATATGAAGGAAGCAACTTGAGCTTCTGTTTTGCCCAGTGGTCTTAGTCTCTTGATTTCCTGCTTCTGTCGAAGTCTTAGTTTTCACTGTATGTCTGGGCTTCTACGTATGGACCTTCTTCAGGGCTCACAGTTTTTTAAGTTGTCAGGTCATTTATGTAGCAGTTGAGCTAGGAATTTGAACTCTGAAGTCATCATTTTCTCCCACCACTTTGTCTAGTGACAATAGAGACAACCAAAAAATGTATAAAAGCATCATATGCAGTTGCTTAGTTCCTTCCTTCCTATTAGTGGATTATAAGAATATTCGATATTTTGTGTTTCTCTGTCGCCAGGTCATGCCATGGACTATCAGTGCTCTCTTTACTGTTATAAATAGAGTCATTAGCATCTTTAAATCTAATCAGATTACAGAGCCAATTCCAGAAAAACTCAGCACCAATTCAGAAAAGTCACCCTTAGAATTCTATTCCTCTAGGTACCACTTTCCAGAAAATCT
>NW_011889141.1:382194-396231 GCF_000151845.1 Pteropus vampyrus
ATATATAAGATGTAACCATTGGGCAAAGTTAGATGAAGGATACTTTAGCCTCTGTCTTTGCAGCTTTAAAGAATTTTGAGTGAATGTATAATTATTTGAAAATGTAAAGTTTAAAGAAACTTTGTAGCGCTCGGAAAGTTAAAAAATACATATCGAAGTACAAAACAAAATAAATATGTGTGTTCGTTTTTATTTCTATGCTAGAGAATTATCCAGAAACTAGTTCTCAGGAACATTAAAATCAATAAAAGTATTATACTCATTCATAGAGAAGGGGAAAAATGACTAGAGTATTTATTTTATTTTATTTTTTTCATAACAAGGGAGGATAGCAACAGAGAGAAATAGTATATATAAAGTAAAAGAAGGACCATGAAAAAAATCCCAGGGCGATGAAAAACAGATCCTAAGATGACAGCTGTGTACCAGAAGTAAAGGGTGAGTAGGCCAAGCATCTCTAGTACAGACTCTTCAAAATGATGAAATAGATAGGATTTATAATATGAATCAATGAGTTAAGAGATTTTGAAAACTGGTGGAGTGTTTGGGATTCAAAGCAAACAAAACCAAAAAGATGGGAGGAAAAAGACACAATTCCAGGGGGGGAAAAAAAACAAATTATTAAATGACTCAGTTCCAATAACAAATATAGTCATAAAGATATAAATAACACATGTCTCTCTGCCCAGAATTATGTACTTTATAGAGAGGATGGGGATGGGAAATGTTCATGTCTGTGGTAGTTGGGGGGTTGGAAAGAGAAAAAAGAGTTAAATCTTGATCTTCCTTAGTGAAATCAGAGCTTCCCAGCTATTTTCACATAAAGGCATTCACAGAACATGGTATTTGTCTGGTGCATGGCTGTATTAGAGGCATTTAGAGTTACTTGCTACTCAAGATAATCTTGTATGCCTATTTGATTTTTTAAACCATGTGCATACATAACTACTGAAATCTTAAAAAATGGCTACAGTTGACTGTTGAACAGTGTGTGGGTTAGGGGTGCTAACCTCCATGCGGTTGAAAATCCATGTATAACTTTTGACTCCCCCAAAACTTCAGTCATCCAGGACCCCTGCAGATAACAAAATCTGTAGATGTTCAAGTCCCTTATATAAAATGGCATAGAACAAGACATATAGTTGACCCTCTGCATCCTGGATTCCCAGCCATGAATCGAAAATACTGTTTGCCACCTGTGTGGTCGGTTGAATCCACAGATGCGAAACCCAGGATACAGAGGGCTGATTGTATATTTGTTGAAAAAAATCTGCTTATAAGTGAACCTGTACAGTTCAAACCTGTGTTATTCAAGGGTCAACTTTGGTTTCATGTGTGACAAGGCAAGTTAAAATATTAAGATGAAAAATAATACATTAAAATATATTGAATCATTTCTCTTCTCCATTTATCATCCAGTCAGGGGTGTGATAGGAAGAATTGTGGTCCCCAAGAAAATTCCATGCCCTTATTCCCAGGACTGTGAATATAATGAGGTATCACACCCATGAATATGTTACCTTAAAAGGCAAAAAGAACTCTGCAGATAAAGTTAGAAAATTCACTTTAAAATAGGGAGATCATCCTGGATTACGTGAGTGGGCCCAGAGTAATCACAGGACCCCTTAAAAGCAGAAGCTGGAGAAGTTTGAGGACTTGACAAACCATTACTGGGCGGAAGATGGAAGGGACCCCATGTGAAAAAATGCAGGCGGCCTCTAAGAGCAGACAGCGCCCCCTAGTGGACAGCTGGCATGGAAACAGCTTCAAGAAACTGGATAGTTCCAACAACGCATGAACTGGAAAGAGGATCCCAAGATCAGAACAACAGACCTGGCCAGTACTATGATTTTACCTAAGTGAGACTCTGAGCAAATAATCTAATCAAGCTGTCCAGGACTTCTGACCTACAGAAACTGAGATAATAAATTTGTGTTGTTTTAAGCAGCTACATTCGTGGTAATTTGTTACATATCAGTAGATAATACAAGAGGATAAAGGTAAGATTTTTACAATTTGAGCAAGATTTGAAGGTTTTTTTTGTTTTGTGTTTTGTTTTCTGATTTTGTTTTTTGCCTTAGTGACTATTATTCTGAGTAGAATTCCTTCTGTGGCAAACGATTCCATCTTTCCTTGGCCTGGCACCATATAAGATTTCTTTCTCAGATCACAATCCAACTGAATGAACATCCAGCAATGGACTCAATCTAGGCAGTTGTTTCTGATCCAGGCTTAATTCTCTAAAGATCTCAGCATCCTCAGGTCCTGGATTCTCTGCTTCTGGCCAGTGTGTAAGGGAAGAGATATTATGAGGACAATGCAGGGGGTTTACGAATGAAGCCTAGCAGTGGTGAGCGTCACTTCACCACACTCCATGGGTCATAGTCACCTTCTCACCTATTTAGATGCAAGGGAAAGTGTAATCTAGCTGTGGGATATTTGATCCAGTAAATGAAAGTGCACTTGTGAAAAACCAGTTCATTTTTCTCAGAGAGTCTTGGGAACTATGAGTGTAAGGCTATCAGCATCAGAAAGTCAGCTCTTCCCAATTTTACCCAAAACAAGCCTAACAGATTCTAAGAAAGACACATTACATTTGGAATAAAATAATTTTTAAAAAAATTATGTTGCCTTTAAGTAAATTCTAAATGCTCTGGCTCCCTGCAGCCTTTTGCCTTGGTCTTATAATCAATTACTTCATATATTAACATTCTCCTATTGCCTCCTAAACACATTCGATTTCATCAATTCTAGATGCAAATTCATTGATAGGACAGTATAAACTATCTCATAAAGGAGAGATGAGGAGTAGAATGCCCTTGAAAAGCAGAGAGAAAAAGTGGGGTTCTTGCATATTGGAAAGGTGATTCTGGGTCTGGGGGAACACTGGTGGCTTCCGACTTGCTCCCCAACATCATTCCCAATGGGGTGGCAAAAACTCAGGATGGTTTTTTAATATTTTTTACATCTTCACACTGTATATTTAGATCTTAGGAGGTGCTGCATTCTTAAAATTATGGGGGAAAATACCTGTTTTCTAAGTGTGGTACAGAAGCATCAAGTTCACAGGACACGTAAGGTCTAACAAATCCAACCAATGACTCTAACAAGTTTCCCAGTGGTAAACAATGTGTACTAATCAGTGATGATAGGAATTGCCTTTCCAATGACTTGGCGTCATTTAAGACTCTAGGACCCATGTGCAAGTGTGCGTTAATGTATATGTGCGTGTTTGTGTATTGGGTGGATATGGGGCTGAGTGGTTAGGAATGATTGCATGGATTGGATTCTCAAAGAATTTGATGAAGAATTGTAAATATATATTTCCTAAACACCTGAGTTTGTAGACTGGAAGTTAAACTCATTATACAAGAACCATACAAACATGTGCTAATCTAGTCAAAGCAAAAGGGGAAATTATCAGTATTATTCAGAGCAAGTTGAATACAAAGTGACAACCATTTAGAAACTGGAAGCCAACTCAAGTATGGACTGTACCAAGATTGAACCACCTTGGGAAGCTCAGGAGGCTAATCCTTACTGCAGAGGTAAAGACGTTAAGGAACACATCGCCAGCCTCTCCATCTCGGTGCCTCGTTATTGTACTACACATAACTTCACTCAGCCCTACGTGGAGGGCCCAGGCTCCCATCTATGATTTTAAAAATGATTTACCGAATGTCTGTTAGAAGCAAGCCCTTGCTTGAAATTCTCTGGAAGACACAGATATGGGGTTATTCACAAGAATATAAGAGAACTATAAGAGTGTATATGATTTCAAAGAGGAAGGAAGCTGGAAAGAGGTTTTGCCCTGAAGGTACTTTAGACTTTTTGGAGCAGGAAGAAAAAAGCACAGAAGCCAACGAGAGTAATGAATATTGCAGAAAGAAGGGATGATTACAACTCTGAATGTACCAGAGTGATCAAGGACAAAGAGGATTGGAAAAATACAGTTGGGCTTGGAAGATGGAGGAGTAACTGATGACTTTTGATCGCACAATTTTCTCTGACCACTGAGGATGAAATTATATGTCATTAGAGTTGAGAAGTTAAAAGCAGTGAGTTCACGCATATGGAAGGGAGCTAGAGCTTCACGCAATATATTACAGTCTGTCAAACTTTCTATTACGATGTCTACATCTCTGCCCTTCCCTGCCTCTTACTTCTCTGTCTCTGGGTGTGTTTTATTCTCTCCCTATACCACATAGTTGTACTCATTGCCACATTCTACCTCATTAATAATTGAACAAATTTAGAGTATATATCCTCAACATAGATTTGGGAAGAGAGAGTAAATCGGGTGATTGGAAATAGCAAAACAGTGGGATAGTGGGATTGATTTTTTTATTCCTTGCTGATTCTTTTGGTTCCTGAGCCCTTAGAGAGCCCGAATAGTCTTCTTCCTGGTCGACTTATTGAGCCCCTATAATACACAGAGGAGGAGGCAAGAAATACCAGCACCATAGAAAACTAGGTCCATTAAATATTAAGCTGTAAAATGAATTGCTGATCATAAATTGAAACATGAAGTATTCCTTGACCCCTCAAAAGTTCTGATAGAGTGTTAATATTGTTGTCATTTTATTTTAATTAAGGACAAATCCTTTAAGTGTTCTGCATGCTCTTCATTTTCCAATGAGTAAATAGTATAGCAACAACACTTGAGGACATAGGTTGGAGGAGACTATGTTGTTTTTCCCTAATTCGCTTTCATAATCGGGAGCAGTGTGGTATTTGGGTAGATTTTGCAAGTTAGTCAGAGTCTTCAGATTGTGGTTGATCTTTTAAACAACATGAGGTTAAAGCTGGATTTTCTTTGTACGAAGTTGAGCAAACTGAAGTGTTTTGTTGCACATCCGACTCTGTGTTGGACAAATAGTTGAAATACATGTCTTGTACTGAGCTTTGGCAGGAGGAATGATGGAAATCCGACTTCACGTCTTCCGACTGCACATCACTTGGTTTTTGGCACAGACTTTTCATTTCCCGAAGTTTGATATCTTGATACTGAGCCCCTTGAAATGGAACGTCTTGTGCTTTCCAACCAAGGTGTTGTTGAGGTACGGCCTGCACAGTTGGGGCTTGTTGGTATAGAGCTTTCTGCTTTAGGGATTCTTTCTTTAAAAGATCTTGGGTTTGCCAGGATGGGATTTTCAAGTCTAGAGATTGCCGGTCTTGGCCTAGCTGCACTGCGGGTTTTTCCTCTTGGGCTTTCCGGTCTTCAGCTTGCTGGTGTTGGGCTTTATCTTGTCTATCCTTGGATTGTGTTTGGGAGGATTGCTCTTCTTTGTCCTGCTGGTCTTCACTATGCCCATTTTGGGATGGTTGCTTTAGGGATTGTATTCCTTGGGCCAGCTGGTCTTCATCTTGCTGGTCTGGGGCTCGATGTGTGGTTTGCGTAAGCTGGAATTGCTTGTGGGTGGAGTGCCTCCTATCAGATAACCATGCTTTGATATGCTGGTCTAGGGATTTCCTCCTTGAAGATTGCGGGTCTTTGATCGACAGGTCTGCCGATTTCCTTTTTGAAGATAGTGAGCTTTTTCTATGCTCCTTGATGGAAGGCTTCTTTGTGGATTTCTTGCGTTGGTGTTTCTCATATTTCCATTCTTGGGTCAGTAAACTGACTTCTGATTGAATGTCTTGATATGCTACCTGTACAAATTGCTGGTCTTGATGTTGGCCGTTTTTTTGTTGAAGACTCAGGGATTGCTGTTCTAGTTGTTGTACACTAAGAGACTGCTTAGCATGGAATGTTTTGGCTTCCAACAGCTTGGATTCTGTTGGCAGAACTTGTGCTTGAGAAAGCCTACCTTGTTCTTGAGAAAGCCTACCTTGTGCTTGAGAAAGCCTACCTTGTGCTTGAGAAAGCCTACCTTGTTCTTGAGAAAGCTTACCTTGTACTTGAGAAAGCCTACCTTGTGCTTGAGAAAGCATACTTTGTTCTTGAGAAAGCACACTTTGTGAAATGTCCTGCGATGGTGTATTTGGAGATGCGGTATCTGAGGATAGCATGTATTGGGATGCTGTAAACAGAGATGATGTACCTAGGGATGATATGGTTTGGGATTGTGTTTCTTGGGATTGTGTGCCTTGGGATGATGTGCCTGGGGGTGGTCCATATAGGGATAGTGTGTCGGAGGATGGTATGTCACGGTATGGCATGTCTTCAGATATCAGGCCATGAGATGGTGTGATATGGAATGTTGGGACTGTAGATGGCAGGGCTTGTACTGGGTAAGTTTGGGTTGGAAGAACTTGGGATGGCAACTCTTGGGGTGTTAGCGCTTCCGGTGTTCTTGAGGGTTTTTTGATCGCAAACTGTAGGTCTTCATCATTCATTTGTTCAGTGCGCGTTATATTTTCTGAAGACCTTTTCTCCAACCTGGGAGGCAAAAGTTCTGGCTTAATTTCTTCCTCATAAAGTTTTACAGCAGGAGGGGTATTTTTCTGTTGTTCATCTGTCACAAATGAAGATGTGTAGTAATAATTACTGCCTCTCTTCTCCGACTGTTGGAAGGTTAAAGGACTTTTTGAGACTCTCAATTTGAAGAAAGTATAGCCTCCAAAGAAAACAGGTTGTACGTTTGCTGTTGAGTAATCACTGGTAGACTCTTCTTGAAGCTCAAATTGTACTATAGCATTTTCTTCTTGAACAGATAGTTCACTATCTTGAGTAACATCCAAAGGCAAGAAAAATACAATCTGTAAAACCAAGGAGTGGGGGAAACATTAATATAACAGTCATTTTGATGTTCTTTTCTTCTTGTATTCCCAAATTATTTTCATCTCTGCCTTAAGACAGTAGATGGGAAATAACATCTACATGGGGAATCAGAAACATATACCAGTACTGCCTTTACCATTAACTCACTGTTTTTTGGGTTTTTTTTTTAGAAAAATCATCACCCTCTATTATCTCAAATAGCAAATAGAAGAACTTGATTAAGATTGTCTGAAAGTCTTCCCATACTTAACATTATAAAATTTCTAAGACATTTTAAATTATCCACTCAATATTCCTATATTCAGGTTTATAGTGATTTATTGATCATCTACTAGATGAACTAGATGTTGGAGATCAAAGATAATTAGGTGTGGGTTTTGTCCATAAGGTGCTAACAACTATAGATAGGCCAAGATATAAATAGATAGCAATATAGTTTAGCAAATGCTATTATGGAACTAGCTACTAAGTGCTTTATGGGAATGTAGAAGATAACCTAATTCTGAGAGAGCCAGGAAATGCTTCACAGAAGAAGTAGTATTTGACCTATGTCTTGATGGGTGAGTAGGAATTCCTCAGGCAAAAAGGTAAGATGAAGTAAGATAGGCATCAAAAGCCAAGTAGAGGAAATAGTGTGTACCAAAACACCAGATTCTGATGCAGCATAATGTGAAGGCAGACGGTAAGCAGTTAGTTATGATCAGATGATATGGTTGGTGCTATAAACTGAATGTTTGCGTCCCTTTAAATTTAAATTCATATGTTGAAAGTTAATCTTCAGTGTGATGGCATTTAGAAGTCGAGTCTTTGGGAGGTGGTTAGATCATGAGAGCGGAGCCCTTAGAAAAGGGATCCCAAAGAGCTGCCTTGCCCCTTCCTCCGTGCAAGGACACGGTGAGAAGTCTGCCATCTATGAATCAGGCAGCAGGTCCTCATCAGGCTCTGAATCTGCCAGCACTTTGATCTTGGACTTCCCAGCATCCAGAACTGTAAGAAATAAATTTTCTTGTCATTGTTTAAGCCACCCAGTCTTTGTTACAGCAGCCTGAATGGACTGAAACAGAAAAATTGGTACCTAAAAGTGGGAGTGCTAATGTAGTAAATACCTAAAGATGTAAAAGCAGAGTTGGAACTGGGTAATTAGTAGAGGCTGGAAGAATTTTGAGGTCCATGCCAGAAAAAGCTCATATTGCTGCAAATGGACCATGAAAGGGTGATTCTGGTGAGAGCACAGAATGAAAAGAGTAGAGAAAGGCTCCATCTTCCTAGAGAATACCCAAGTCATCCTAACAGAGTGTTGGTAGAAATACAGATGATAAAGCTCATTCTGAGAAGATCTCAAACAGAAATGAGGAACATGGTATTGGAAACTGGAGGAAAGGTGATCTTAGTTTAAAGTGGCAAAGAACTTGGTTTAACTGTGTTTGTATTCTAGTGTTTTGTTGAAGGTAGAACTTGCAAGCAATGAAATTTAGTCGAAGCTATTTCTAAGCAAAGTGTCGAGGGTGAGGCTTGGCTTCTCCTGATAGCTTATAGTAAAATGTGAGAAGAGAGAAATGACTGAAAGATTTTGGAATTAAGCAAAAGGAAGCAGGACTTTATGGTTTGGAAAATTCTGTGTATCCTTATTGCAAAAAAAAATGAGAACAATAAGAGAACTGCCATGAGGCAGGTTTGATGAGGAAATTCGTATGGGTCATCCATCTGAATAGTAGCCAGAAGGCGATGGAAGGATGACCCCAAAGGCGAGTCAGAGATCTTCAGGGCTACCACTCCCACCGCAGGCCCAGAGTGCAAGGGCCCCGAGAAGAATGAGTTTCAAAGGTTGGGCCCGAGTCTGTGGTTCAGGCAGAGCCAGGATGCCCCCACCCAGGGCCTCAGGGGTGGGACAGCAGAGAGCGGCTGCATGAGCTGCACCCATGGGAGTGTGGCTGCCTCCACCTAGATTTCAAAAAGCAGAGCTGCCTGACAGAGCCACAGGCTCAAGATCCCGACCTGGCAGAGAGCTGCCGCAGGGCCCTCCCGGCTGAGCCACAGAGGTGATGTCACAACCTAGTGTGTTTGGAAGTCAGAGTGAGAGAGCCAAAGAGGATTATTCTTGAGCCTTAAGGTTCGTGTGCCCTGTTAGGTGTTTTACTTACTTGGGATCTGTCCTTTCTTCTTTCCCATTTCTCTTTTTTTGGAATGGGGATGTCTATCTAGTGCCTGTCCCACCATTGTGTTTTATAAGTTTGGTTTCATGATGTAGCTAGGTTCACAGGTGCACAGCTAGAGGGAAATTTGCTTCGGGATGAATCGTACCTTGAGTGTCCGCCAAATCTGACTTAGGTGATATTTAGATGAGACTTTGGACTTAGACTTTAAAGTTGATGCTGAAATAAGATAAGAATTTGGGGGCTATTGGGATTGAAAGCATATTTTTTCTCGTGAGAAGGACATGAATGTGAAGGGTTGCTGAGGTAGAATTCTATTTACTGGACGTGTCACCCCTGAATCCATATGCTGAAACCTAATCCCCAGTGGGATGGTATGAGGACATGGGCCTTTGGGAGGTGATTAGATCACGAGGATGAAGCCATCACCAAGGAATTAGTGCTCTTATAAAAGAGATCCCAGAGTGCTTCTTTGCCCTTTCCACCAGAGAAGATGGCTCTCTATGAACCAGGAGGCAGGCTTTCACCCGAGGTAGAATCTACTGGCACCTTGATCTTGGACTTCTGAGCCTCCAGACTCTGAGAGATAAATTTTCATTGTTTAAACCACCAAGTCTATGGTATATTTTTTTTCTAGCAGCCTAAATGGACTAAAACGCTAGATTAGGAAAGCTGGCCTTTCCTTTACAGACATGGGAGATCTATTGGAGTTTTTTAAACAGCTAAGCGACAGTATCCGATACAACCTTTAGTCAATGCTTCTCATTTTTTTACAATATTTTTTGAGAGGAGTTGTCATTACAGACCAATTTGCTGATTTTCGTCAGCCTGTGTTCCTTCTGAGGTCATTCATAGCATCAGAATAGATTACTTATTCTATTGGCTGAAGCAATTGGTACTCTGATTAAATGATCTAATTATGGTCACTTAGTTGATTGATACCAGGCTTAAAATGAGAATCTCCACATTCTCTTACGCTCCACATTGTCATTCCCCAACCTTCTGATTTGTTTCCACATCTATATTGTATCCCCATTGGAAGACTATTTATGTGAGGCACTTTAGGGAGATGCCTGCAAGAAACCATCAACAAAATAAAAAGAAAACTATCAACAAAACAAAACAGTGAATGAGAGAAGAAGATATTTGCAAACAATATCTCTAATAAGAGGATAATATCCAAAATATACAAAGAACATACACAACTCAACAACAACAAGATAATCCAATTAAAAAATGGGCAGAGGATCTGAATAGACACTTTTCCAAGACCAACAGATAGATGAAAAGATGCTCAACTTTACTAACTATGAGAGAAATGCAAATCAAAACCACAGTGAAGTACCATCTCACATCTGTTGGAATGGCTATCATCAACAAGACAAATAACAAGTGTTGGAGAGCATGTGGAGAAAAAGGAACCCTCATACAATGCTGGTGGGAATGTAAATTGGTACAGCCACTATGGAAAACAGTATGGAATTTCCTCAAAAAATTAAGAATAGAGCTACCAGAATATAGCATCCAGAATTAAATACTGAGGGATAAATATAATCAAGGAGGTGAAAGACTTTCTGTGCGAAAAACTGCAAAATGTTGCTGAAAATAATTAAAGGTCTAAATAAATGGACAGGCATTGCACGTTCATCATAGGGATGTCAATACTACCTAAATCAATCTACAGATTCAATGTAATTTTCATCAAAATTCCAACAGCCTTCTTCTCAGAAATGTCAAAACCAATTCACAAATTCATATGGAATTTCAAGGGGCCCCAAATAGCTCAAAAATAAATCTTGAAAAAGAAGAATAAAGTTGGAGGAATCATACTTTCTAATTTTGAAACTTACTACAAAGCTGCAGTAATTAAGAGAGTATGGTACTGGCATAAAGACAGACATATAGATGACTGGACTGGAATACAGAGCCCGGAAATAAAACCTCACATATATCGATTGATTTTCATCAAGGGTGCCAAGACCATTCAGTGG
Organism: Pteropus vampyrus; assembly: GCF_000151845.1. Lineage (NCBI taxonomy): Eukaryota > Metazoa > Chordata > Mammalia > Chiroptera > Pteropodidae > Pteropus > Pteropus vampyrus. The sequence goes on from NW_011889141.1 coordinate 393,063, forward strand.
AGGAAAGAACGGTTTCAACAAATGGTGCGGGAAAACTGGATATCCATAAGTAAAAGAAGGAAGTTGGAGCATTATCTTATACCATATATAAAATTTAACTCAAAATAGATTAAAGATATAAACCTAAAAGCTAAAATTGTAAAACTTATAGAAACAATGAGATGCCACTTCATACCCATGGCTTTTATTAAAGAAGAAAGGACATACCAGGTGTTGGCGATGATGTGGAGAAATTGGAATCTTTATGCACTGTTGGTGGGAATGTAAAATGGTGCAGCCACTGTCAAAAACAGTTTGGCAGTGTCTCAAAATGTTAAACATATAACTACTATTTGTTGCAGGAATCACACTTTTAGGTATATATCCAAAGAATTGGAAACAGGGATGCAAACAGATATTTGTACATCAGTGTTCATAGTAGCGTTATTCGCAATAGCCAAAAGGTACAAAAAGCCTGTCTGTGTCCATCAAACAAATGAATGGCTAGACAAAATGTGGTATATACACACAAGGGACTACGATTTGTCCATAAAAGGAATGAAATTTTGATATATGCTACAACATGAATGCACTGGAAAATATTATGTTTAGTCAAATAAGACAGAAACATTAATGCAAATACATGATTCAACTTTTGTAAGTTATTGATCATAGGCACTAGATAATAGTAGACATAGAGACATAAAGTAGAATAGATGTTACTATTGGCTGGAAGGAGTAGGCAAGGAGAGATACTGTTTAAAGGCACAGAATTTGTATTGGGATGATAAAAAGTTTTGGGCATAGATAGTGGTGATGGTTATATATCATTATGAATGTATTTAAGGCCACTGAAATGTACACTTACAGATGGTTGAAATGATAAATAGCATGTTGTACTACACTAAAAAAGAATTACTCTAAAGCTACAGAAATTAAGACACTGTGAAATATGTGGAAGGATAGATATATAGATCAATGGGGCAAAAAAAAAAAAAAAGTGTCCAAAAGAGACCTATAAATAAGAGGTCATTTGATTTTCACAAAGTTGCTAAGGTAATGGGGGGAAACATTGCATTTTCAACAAATAGTGTTTAAACTCTCTATGGCAGTGCGTTTGTGTGTGTGTGTGTGCGTGTGTGTGTGTGTGTGTGTGTGAACTTCTAACCTTACCTCATAACTATATATAAAATTTAACTCAAAATCTATTATAGTCCTATACATAAAAACTAAAACTATAAAACTTCTACAATAAAACAGAGGAGAATATCTTTACAACCTTGGTGTAAGCAAAGTTTTGTTAGAACACAGAAAGAACTATCCATAAAAGAAATCATAAATTAGACTTCATCAAATTTATTTGAAAGAAACCATTAAGGAAATGAAAAGGCAAACCAAGGCTGGGGAAAATATTAGCAATACATGTATCTCACAAAAAGCCTTATATTAAGAATCAGTTAGGTTCTTATAACTCAATAAGATAAACAATGCAATGAAAGTTGGCTAAATATTTGAATAGACACATCTCAAAAAAAAAAGGGATATACAAATAGACAATAAACACAGAGTCTCATCATTGTTTGTCATCAGGAAAATGCAAATTAAAACTATCATGAAATACCACTACATACCCACTAGAATGGCTAAATTATTAATACAACTGACAATTCCAAGGATTGGTGATTATATGGAGCAACTGTACCTCTCAGATATTGCCGATAAGTATGCAAAATGGTGCAGTCACTTTGGAGAAGTGTCTGGCATTTTCTTAGAAAGTTAAACATCCACTTGCTACATGACCTGGCAATCAAATCCTAGATACAACACAAAGACACCAACTCAAATGTTCATGGCTACCAAATGCCCATCAAAAAGTAAATGGATAACCAGATTGTGGTGTATCCTTACATGAAAGCAATGGACTACTGATGCATGCAACAGCACAGATGAATCTCATAAACAGCCTGCTGAGTGAAAGAAGCCAGACGCCAAGAATACTTGCTTAGGATTCCGTGAATGTGAAGTTAGAGAAAGCTATAACTAATCGAGGCGATGAAGATATTGGCTGCCGAGAGGTTGCACAGAATTTTTTGAGGTGACAGGAATTCACTGTATCTTGACTGCGGTGGTAGCTAACCAGGTGTATACAATTTGCCAAACCTCTGAGAAGGGGTGCATTTTATTGCTTGTAAATTATGTTTTTATAAAGTTGATGTAAAAAAGAGAGAGGGGGAAAACAAAAACAGAAACAAAAAGCCCTAACACAGGACCTGGAACTGTTATCTGGGATTTAGAGAGCAGACTCTGGAACCACATGATTTGAGCCAGAGCCTGCTGTTACACGACACTGGGGAGGTTACTCCTTGTGCTCTAGTTCTTCTATATGTAAAATAAGGGTGTTTTAGTAGTTTTGTTAGGATTGAGTGAGTTGGTGCTAAGTAATTTAACAATGACAGCATTTAGTCATGTAAGCTCTAATAATTATTGTAAATCATATTAGTATCACTGTTAAATATTTTTCTTCTCCTCTTCCTCTCTGGTGAGGGAATTGTCTTATATACCCTTATGACTCAGGTGTAAGCTCCCCGTTTTACAGTAATATGGGTTCCCACTAAGTCTAGTCTTGCTTATATTTTAGTGGGGAGATCAGAAGCTATATCTGAATGGAGATGACTGTGGGTAGCAAGAAGAAGAAGCATAGATATCTCAAAGGGTGGTGTGGGCCTTCAATTTTAAGCTTGTCCCTCCTTGACCTTCCTAAACTTAGAATTTTCAGTTCAGCATCTGAGAATGTTGCCCCACCCACTGATAAGCTAGAGGTCACCTGGGAACCTTGGAGTGTCCCAGTGGTAATCCGTTCTCATAACATTGAACGCACCTCATTTGACCTTGCCCAGCACTTGCTTCTAAAGGAGGCGATAGTCACAGAGATGCTGAGCTCTACCACGCTGATGATCAGTAAGACCGACAAAATCCCCTGCGAATAATGAGGACAAATAAATGGCATTTGGAATGAAAGCTCTATCATTTTAAAGATCTAAGCCAAGAGCCATGTACATTGTATGACCAAATAAGGGAAAACCCGCATTTTAGATGCTTCTGCAGCCATCAACGATTGAACAATTTTTATCTTTTGTCATTCTGGTGAGCAGGGGCAACAAACCCCAATGCCTGTAGGAACCAGGCAACC
>NW_011889141.1:397976-406120 GCF_000151845.1 Pteropus vampyrus
TGTGAGGATTAAGTAAGACCTCGTCTTCAGTAACTGATAGCTCTTTTCCTTTCCTCTTCCTTGGGGGAGACAGTTTCTCATAATTTCACTTCACTTCTATCCAAACGGACCAAATCTCATTAACATTCTAGGACCAAAGCCTTCAAGATGTGGCTGGGAGAAATAGAATGAAATCCCAGGATTTGCTTGTGGAAGGAGGGGGAAATGCCTTTTGGAATTATTGACATGAGTAAAAATAATCTCATTGAATACTTTTTACATAAATACTTAAAATTACACCTATAATTATATTTCCTGGTAAAGATACATCTCTTCTGTTTTAATAGATAAAACTGCTACATTTATATAAAATTATCTTCTAAAATTATGAAAATATTTTATAATTAAGTGGCTTAAACACCTTCTCCCACTGTATTTTGTTTTTAGTAATAATTGAGTAAACTTTTAGCTCTGTTCCTCATTAACGCTAAAAAGATAAAATGTAACCCAATCTACATCAATACTAATAGTAATAGCTAAAACCTGTTGACTGTTAACACCATGCCAGGTAGTGTTCTAACAACAACCCAGTGAGATAGATATTCTTATTATTTTCATTATCCACATGAGGAAAAGAGAGGTTCAGATGATGTGGAATTTTAGGCCAAAGTCACAGGCTTATAAGTGACAAAACCAGGATTCAGATCCAGACACTGTGGCTCCTGAATCACAATATGCTTCTTAACAGTCAGTTCAAATGCTGACACAACTTTGATTATTGGAATCAAAATTAATGAAGCAATGCGTCGTGAATATAGTTCAGATAAGATTATACAGATTCACGGTATAAAAATAAGACCACGTACGCCAGGTGGGTACAAGATGTATTGAGGGGAAATCACTTCATAAATTATATAAACATCTGACCACTATGCTATACACCTGAAACGAATATAAAATAATATTGTCAACTGTAATTGGAAAATAAATATACATAAAAGTTAAAAAGTAAACAAACAAAAAAGAATAAGACCACTTACGTTGAAAAAGATTCTACCTACAACACATATTCCTTCCAGGGAAGGCACCTGGCAGTACTGGTGCTGATACCTGTAGCTGATAAGGGTTAAAGCAATCCCAGCTACCGCAGCCAAGGAACTGATGACGTTCAGGGTCTTGACACCTTGTTCCTGGAAAATAGTTTTTAAAAAGTACTAAAATAAATAAAAACCAAACCAAACCAAAAATACCCGGTAAGAAATCCTTAGTGCTTTTTATCTTCCCAGATACCTGTCCAGGGTGACGGCCCGATCAGGTCGGTACGCCCCCAGAGGCTTGTTAAGTTACATCCTGATTCATCAAAGTCAGAAGACAATCCAAGTTTCAGAACGAGCCAGGGAGCCAAGAAAGAGAACGCGTAAAGAAGGGTGCTGTATGGTCAGAGCTTAAGAAAATGCTCAGTATATCCTAGCGCACCACCTTTCATAATCTATAAGCAGAATAGCTCGTTAGAACTACCTTGGCCTTGTAATTAGACCTGATTTTGAGTCCTAGTGAACTCAAAATTAGTGATATGAGGTAACTAATCCCTTGGACTCTCAATTTCTGTTCTTTAAAAGGAGAATGATGTCACCTAATGTTAGGGCAGTATCTCTTTATTCACTTTTTTAAATAAATATTTTGTGTTCACCGACTATATGCCAGGCACTGCACTAGGGCCCCTGGGACACAAAGATGAACAGACTAGATGAGGTCCCGCCTTCATGTGGCTCAGATCCAGTCGCCAAGGGGATTCAAACAATAACCAACCAAGTCACCAACATATTACAGATGGTAATGAATTTGGACTGGGGTGTATAGGTTTCCTTTCTTATCTCAATGTTCCAACATGGAAGGTCTCTGTTCCGATTGCCCCATCCTATGGTGCTCTTACACAGCCTGTCCCCTCCAGGAGCAGCTCGTGGCTCAGTGCAGCAGGACTTGGAATTATACCTACGACTTAACGTTTACCCCAAACACAGGTCTGTATTACAAACAGGCATCTTGGTAGAGAACGCACAGGGGCACATGGATAACACCATTTCTCTCCTTCTCCGGTCCTTCTCTCATTCAAGGCTCTGTTTTGTCTCCCATAGGACATTTAATGGACTAGAGTCTCTAAACCAGCAGACCGTCATGTGTATGGTGCTTTGTAGTTTACAAAGGATATGCCCAGCCTTAGTCTTCATCTGATCCTCATTACAGGTGTGTGATGTAGGCAGATCACCCGTTATCCCCACATTGCAGGTACCTAGGGCTCAAGGATTAAGTGATTGTGAGCGATCCCGCAGTGCAGTTGGGTCAGGAGCTGTGATGGAGGGCTGGATTTTCTGATGCCCAGTTTAGTGAGTGCTCCTGCCCCCGTGAGGTCTTGCCTGCCTTCATCTGCACAGCTCTCAGTGAATTGGGGGCAGGCCTGCCTTATTGTTAGTGTACCCCTTAGCTCTGAGAGGAAGTCAGTATAGAGAGAACAGCATCTGGGGCTTCATCTGCATTGTCTGCAATTATGTCCATAGGTAGAGAGACATAGGGGCATTTGTCCCCCCAGAATTTCATCCACCCCCCCCAACCATGACTTGTAGCTGTCCCTATGGGAAATTGGCAGAGGGCCATAAAAACAGGTTAAAACGGCTTTGAGAGAAGGCTCACATTTCCAGGGCCTTAAGAAAAAAAAAAGTGATTAGAAAGGAGTACAAACGTTTAAGCATCATTGGCACATCTTTTATATGTAACAACTTATTAAATCCTCAAAATAATCCTTTGAAGTAGGTACTTTTCCCTTCAAGTTGACACAGCAATGAGTGATAGCCTTGATTCAGCCCTAGAACGATCTGGTGTCGAGGCCAGACTCTTTTCTCCAGAATCTGGGCAAGCTACGAAGAAAAGCCTCCGTTGGTGGCGGTGCTGGGGGAGGGAGGATTACTGGGGTCCTGGGATGGGTTTTAGTTAGAGCGGGGTTTCTCTGTTTTGGCCCTATAGACATTTGGGGCCAGGTAATGTTTTGTGGTTGTCCTGTGCATTTTAGTAAGTTTAGAAACATTCCTGGCCTCTACCCACTGGGTGGCAATAGTACTCCTCTACCTAACTGTGACAACCGAAAATGTCTTTAGACATTGTCACATATTCTTGGGGTGGGGCAGGGGGAGTAAACTTGCTCACAGTTAAGAACCGTCGAGTTAGAGGAATGTAGGAGGGTCTCCGATAAGGAACTCTCCGTTTATTTGGCCGGGGAAACGGGAACCAGTGGAAAGATGTAGGGCTGATGGTGACATTGACGGATAAGGAATGACTTGAACTGCAAATTTGATGTGTAAAGACTTTCCTGGGAGATCCTTCATCACTAAAGGCTTCGTGCACAAAGATGATGTAAAGCGAGTAGACGATTTAAAATTATAAAGAAGTCACAAAGGTGGCTTACCAGACTGTGTTCCTTTCCTTCGAGTCCTGTGACGAATCCTGTAATAATAAACTTTAAAGAAGAAAAGGGATAAATGTTAAGAGGTGACGTATTTGACCACTTTACAGTATAATTCCCTTTGGAGATGAAATTGTAATCTATATATGTCTGAAGCTCCCAAACCACCTGAGCATCAGGGAAGGAGGAGGGTACACGTTGATGTAAGAAAAAAATACCGCATTGCATGTGCTCAGCATTGAACAAGGCCTCTTTGCCAAGGTCAGCTGGGAGTGGTACCTTTAAGGTCCAAAACATACTACTCAGATGTCTGGCCTGGCTGGGCTCCAACAAGACAGATAATCCTGGACTCAGGGCCTGGAAAAGGGAAAGGTGAACTGTGTCTGCTCTCAGCATTTGTGGGGAGACCTTCTTAGGGCAGAACTCTCTAGAGGCTGCTGTGGCGGCTGGAGTCTGATGTACTTAGCTCAGCTGCTTCTTACTCTGGAATATGAAGGTTCCAGTACCACCCAGGGAGAACGAGAGCTCTGCCACCCAGAGTGGAGCCACTGACTTTTTGTAATGTTCTGGGGTTGGATCCTCTCCTTTGGGAATTGGTGTTGGACCTCGAGGACATCTGCATCTTGATGTCCAAGGACCTCAAGGTGACATGCGGAGATGGGAAAGTTGCTTTTGATAGATCTCATCAGTTCCTTGCCCACATCGGCACACCATCAAATGAGTTCTATCTCCAAGTCACGGTCACGGCTGTCCGTCTCACTTACCTCCACTGCTGCCCAGCTCATTCAGGGCATCGTCCTTCCTCCCCTGGATTCTTGCAGCCCGCCCCCACCCACTGTCTCTCTTGGGTTTGCCGTTACCATCCTTGAATTCATTTCGCACTCAGAAAATGCAATGACGTCTTAGAGATCAGTTTTCAAATGTCACTACCCTCTTTAAAGTGGATTCCCCTTGCTCGCATATTAAAAGTCCACATTCTTGATGTGACCATGAGGGCTGGCATGACCTGGTTCCAGTCTATATTTTGGGCTTCATTTTGTACCACTGCCATTGCCTCTCGGGAGTGTATGTTCTAGTGGGGAAGCGCTAATGAATCTCCCCTTAAAAATGGTGACACAGGAACAGGAACCACGGCTGTGGGGTTGGATGGAAATAGCACTATAATTTTATTTATGGCTCTATAAATCACTACGTAAGTGTCACTCATAAAATTGTCTCTGCAGAGAATAAAGGGGTTGAACCACAGTCATCATCTCAAAATTCTCTTTAAGCTATGAGAGTTGGTGCTTCTGTGAGTGCTAGCTAGATATGTTTAAGTTATCACCTACTCTCAAACCCAGTTTTCTTATTTCTTATTTGCAAAGGAGAAAGCCGGATATTTACCCATTCCACCTCCCAGATTGGTACAAAGGAGCCCGTGCCTTACTTTACACACAAGGCCTTTAGAAACGTTTAAACACTGAACACCCACGGGTAGTTAATACGGGTAGTAGTCGATGGTAGTGCAGTGACCAAACGGAGTCATATGTCCTTCCCCTGGAAGGGACTGGTCTTCTCGGGGACAATAGTCTTGGGATCCATTATCCCAGGATGTGAAGCAGTTCAAACCAGTCTTTATACTAATTTCTCTAAAGCTACTAACCAACAGTACTCACAATAAACGCTCCCCAGAATGGGTATCCTGTGAGGAAAACGAGTGGAAATCTTTGGGAGAAATGGAAGAAATTAAATGCAAATATAGCTCCGATGCCCGCAATGATCAGGGCAAGCAGGATCTGGATGGCCTGTGAGGAGACAAATGGGTGCATGAGGTCACAAGTGCCCGAGCCTCTTTGAGCTGACTCCCAGGTCCCTTGCGCATCCCTCTTAAGTTTATGTCACACCTCCCTCCATCTGCATGCCTTCTGCTTTCCATTAACCAGCCACTCTCAGATTTTCAGAAGGCCCAGGGTCTCTTTCCTCGTCGTGCTTGCCTGGGTCCTTCAGGTTCGAATCCTTTACCCTCCTCCTTCTCTACTTACAGTGTCTCCTGGTGTTCCCAGTTTATCTTGTATCGGACAAAATCAAGTACATGTCTGACGCTACTCCGAGACTGCAAGGTCCTTGAGGATATTCACCTTTACATTATTTCCCGTCGGTACCACCAACAGAGCTTCTCCTCTGGCATCCTGGGTTCTCCCCCAGGCCACACCTCTGTGTCACCATGCCCCTAGTAGCGATTTCACTCTTTGTACCATGGATGGAGGCTGTACGCATGGCTCCCTTCTAGGTATGTTTATGACTGAAATTGTTTTTATGTGGATGCCTACTTTGTGGCTCACTACGGAGTTTTAAATATGGGTTTCGAAGAACTTCCAGTGCCTGTAACAGCCCAAAGGGGAAGCTGAACCGCGCTAATGGCTTTTAGCTCCAAGGGAGATGCTACCACATCCCGAGGTCACCTCTTCAAAAAAAATATTTGGAAAAGTTACCCTAGTTTCCTGCATCTCCTCTTCTAGGGTTCAAAGGCCAGTCCTAACTCCTCATGAAACAGCCCTAGGATTTCCTCAGAGTTAGGGGTGTTAGTAATTACAGTTAAATATTCTGTTTCTCAGAGGTGAAGAAACCCTCGGAAGCATTTCAAAGATATGTGGCAAACTGTGCATGTGGGGTTTTCTTTCTCTTGTTTATCAAAATCTAGGAAAATGGTATTAATGGCGACACGCGGTCTCTTCTACTGACGATCCAATGATTTGAATAAGCAAATGACTTAAAAGTAGTCATGATTAATCAAGAAAGATACATTGTAGACGAAAAGTGAAGGGGGAAGGGAGATCAGTTCCCTTCCTGAAAAGCGGTCGTATATGGAGAAAAAAGGTCTGTTCTCCATCCCAGGAAGACCCACAGGGATGGGGGAAGGGGGTAAGGACTTACCCCCAAGACTTTGGGCTCTCCCTTCAGGAAATCCAGCAGAGAGCTCTGAGGCCTATAAGGAAGTGCAGTCAGCACAGTTTCATTTGGTTGTATGGTGATGACGTGGGTAGATCTCTTGGACTCGGATGATGATGACTCCATGATTCAATGGCAAAACTCTGTTAAAAGGGCGAGCGAGTGAACATCGCCACCAAAAATCACGGTCTTCCATCAGTCTCACATGGAGTCCTTAGCAATGAGCCCCTGGGGATGACCGTCCTCAGTACTAGAACCACAGAATCACCGTCGTTGAGTCATAGAGTCTTAGAATTCTAGAGCATATCCAGCCCCCTGTTTTCCTGGTGCAGGATCCAGTTATCCAGAAGACTTGTCGATTTGTTTATAGAGTGAGAGTAAACACAAATAAATAGATGGTGTACATAAAAACAAATGCCAGTACCTATGTTCGTGAGATACAAAGGAACTAGAGCATGCGGACTCTCCAGTGCGCTCCGGGCTCTGCAGAAGGTGTTCTGTCGTAGCAGGCGTGAACGTGTATTCTGTTAACAGTGCCGACACTGAGGTCCAGTTAAGTGCCCGAGGCCACATACTAAGGGACAGCGGAAGGAGTCCAACTCCACATGTTTGTCTCCAAAATCTGTGTTGCTTGCCTTCAACCATGCTTCTATCCTCTTTCAAAAGAAGTTTCCCTCTTGTAGTGGATGAATTGTCTCACATATTGTTTAATCATATTCCTTTGTGGTATGAAAATCAGTCGTTAGGAAACTATAGGACCAGATGTAGTTGCCCCTTTAATAGAGCATATTTTAGCTTTCAGAAAGACATGTAAAACTAATTCTACGCAAGGCCTTCCTGTTTCAACTATGCAAATACTATTAAAACAACATCAAGTGCTTTTTGGAATTTTGCTCGCCATGTTAATCCTTTAGATTCTTATATGTGTTATGATTTTAACTGTTATATCATAAAGGCAAATGATTTCACAAAACCAAAAAATATATACAAATATTACCTTGTGTATTCTCTAGTTTGTGGCACCCGTGGATGTAGCAGGGTTTCTCAGCCTCGGCACTGCCGGCATTTGAGGCCTGATAATTCTTTGCTGTCGGGAGGTCTGTGCGTTGTGGCATATTTGGCAGCATATCTGGCCTCTACTCATACATAGATGCTCGTAGCACATCCCCAGTTGTGACAACCAAAATTGTCTCCAGATGTTGCCACATTTGCTCTCTGGGGGAGCAAAATTATTCCAGGTTGAGAACCACTGATGTATAGAAACAATTGCAGACTGTGTCCTGTTGTTGTTGTTGTTTGGATAGAATGCCTTTGTTTATCACATCCAAACTTCAGAAAACGTATCTATTTCTCAATACAACATTTTTCTGCCAATGTTTATTCAAGTAAATTTTAATTTATGTGCCTAAAGTGCAACGCAACATTTTAGGCAAAACACAGTATAGGTCAAGTCTGTGTTTAAATTCTAAGCAGAACTGATAAACCATCAGAATCACGTGGAGAAGTTTTGAAAAGCGTGCCGTGCAGTCAAAAGGGAAGTGCACCCATTACAGTGCTGACACCAGCGGCCGCCACAAACTACACACAAAGCATCTGTTTTTTTATCAACCGCTGTGATTATTTGGTAATCAAGGAATTACAGTATTTCAAACAATTTATAATCTAACGTGTTAGTTTCTACTCACATATAGATATTTTACTGCCTTTTACTTACATTTTAGGAAGTTGGATGGAAGTTTGGGTTGCCTAATAATTGTACATAATTTTTTCCTTTAAAATGATG
>NW_011889141.1:407085-413724 GCF_000151845.1 Pteropus vampyrus
TTTCTCAATACAACATTTTTCTGCCAATGTTTATTCAAGTAAATTTTAATTTATGTGCCTAAAGTGCAACGCAACATTTTAGGCAAAACACAGTACAGGTCAAGTCTGTGTTTAAATTCTAAGCAGAACCGATAAACCATCAGAATCACGTGGAGAAGTTTTGAAAAGCGTGCCGTGCAGTCAAAAGGGAAGTGCACCCATTACAGTGCTGACACCAGCGTCCGCCACAAACTACACACAAAGCGTCTGTTTTTTTTATCAACCGCTGTGATTATTTGGTAATCAAGGAATTACAGTATTTCAAACAATTTATAATCTAACGTGGTAGTTTTTACTCACATATAGATATTTTACTGCCTTTTACTTACATTTTAGGAAGTTGGATGGAAGTTTGGGTCGCCTAATAATTGTACATAATTTTTTCCTTTAAAATGATGGAAAAGAACTGTCTTCATGCAGAATCTCTTATTTTTAGGAATGGATTACTGATACTAAGCAGGAGAAGCTTATAATTTCATCTGCTTTGGTTGTTACAAAAGGCATCTCATTTTATCATTTCAGCTAGTTTATAGTTGTTAGCCTCTGCCTTTCCCCCTGCTTCTGACTTTCAAGCTTCTAGTATTTCAACCTGTGGACTCAAACCAGAGGGCAGGAACTAGGTTATTCCACAGAGAGGCGAAATGACAGACTCTTTATGGGGCATCTGTAAGTGGAAATAGTGTTCCCTCTTGCTCTCAACCTGCAGAAGACCACTCTTTCTTGAGTTTGACAAGAATATTTACCATTTAGTATGTGTCAGTGCTGCTCTCCATAAAACGAGATATTTACTCCCTTATTAAATGTATCCTTCTGCACGTGTTACCCTCCCAAGAACTTGGGGATATAGGTGCTATCATCATACCCACGTTAAAGACAAGGATAATTGAGGACCACTGTTAGTGCCGTGGTCGAGCTGAAATTTGAACTTGGCTTTTCCTCTTCCCTTTTCCATGCAGCAATTCAATTTCCTATTGCCATGTAACTATCACAAATTTAGTGGCTTAAAACGACACACAGTTATTATCTTACAGCTTTCATTGATCAGGAGTTGCGGCAGGGCTTAGCTGGGTACCTCTGCTCAGGGTCTCACATGGCTGCCATCAAGGTGTCCGCCAGGCTGTATTTTCATCTGGAGGCTCCGCTGGGGAAAGTCCACTTCCAAGCATGTTCAGGCAGTTGATGGAATTTATTTCTTTATGGTTGTATGACTAAGGGCTCTAGGTTTTGCTGGATGGAGGTTAGAGGCTGCCATCAGATCTTAGAGGATGCCTTCAGTTCTTTGTCTCCTCCACGTGACTACTTACTTCATCAGGCCAACCAGGAGACTGACTCACAGAGTGGGTTAAGATCGGAGGAAGAGTTGGAGGGCTTGTGATAAGGGTCTGAGTATGTGTGGCTCTGCCAACTAATTTTGGGTTACCTTTTGGGAAAGATGCATTTTTTAAAAAATCAAGAGTGAAAACTCAGAGTTCTAATCTGTGCGTTAAAGACTGGCAATGTCTGTTTGGACTTGGTGGAAACCATTCGCTCCTTTGCTTGCCATGAGTTTACTTGACCTTCCTGCTAGTAGTTCTTGCCTCATCGTTTTCCCCAGATGAATGTGGTAGTGAAGCAAAGGAAGGAGCTAAGAATGACTCCCAGATTTCTGACTCTAGAAACTAAATGGATGGATGGTCGTGCCACTTGTGAAAGACAGCCAGGCCGGGACTGTGGGGGGAGCAGCGGAGAGTTATAGATGAATGATGTAGTGTTTTTATTGCAACTTCTATCAGTTTGGAATATTATTCCAGGTAATTCTGAATATAATTCTCCAGATACTCTGAAGAAACTTTCTCTTCGCAGCAAAACAAACAAACAAATAAATAGATCCTGAGTAAAATATAAGTTTATTGCATTGCTTGACTTATGGGATAAAGAGGAATCTCAAAGGTCCTCCACCCCCAATTTAAAATATTTACACACACACACACAGACACACACACACACTCACTTGAAAACACTCAAACAGTAGCCGGAAACCTCAGCAGGAAGCAGTGAGCGTCCTAATGTAGCTTCCAGACTAATGGGGGTAGACGCACAATTACCAAACAGGCAAATCAAATATACAGTTTGTCAGGTGGTAGTAAGTACTATGGATTTAAAAAAAAAAAAAAAACCCGCATGTAAAGGGAGAAAGAGGGTGATAATTTTATGTAGGCTGGTGGGGGAAAGTTTCAATGAGGCTGAAAGATTTGAAGAAAAACGTGAAAGAAGTAAGAAAGCAAGCAATGGAAATAATGGCAAGAAAAGCGATCCGGACGGGGGGGCCTGCAAGTGTGATGTTCCTGAAGAAGGATGTCAAGTGGGGCCAGTGTGACTGGAGCAGGGGGAGCCAGGGGAAGAGAAGGCAGAGAGAAGAGCAGAGAAGAAATGAGAATGTGGGTAGGAGGACGCTTAAGGACACTAGCTTTTATTTGGAATGAATGGAATGGATTCGAGCAGAGAAATGGCATGTTCCGATTTTAGATTTTGAAAAAAATCCCACTGTCTACTGTGAGGTGGCGAGAAGTTAAATCTATCAGACTTGATAGATTTCGAAGCCAGAGCTAGCGGGTTTTGATGATAGATTAGATATGGCGTGTGAAAGACATAGAAGAGTCAGGGCGGCTCCAAGGTTTTTGTTTTAAAGGACTTCGACGATGGGAAAGTAAGGAATGGCTCATTAACTAGTTGGGCAAGAGGCCAAACTTAACTGTTTAAAAACCTTTTTTATCCATTATAGCATGGAAACAAGAAAACATATACATGCACGGCACCAGCGTCCGGATCAAGGCAGAGTACGTTTCCAGGAACCCACTGGTCCTTTGGGTCCCCTTCCAATTATTACCCCCAAAGGTGGCCACGCTCCTGATTCTAACACTGTATATTAGTTTTGCTTGTGTTTAAACTTTACATACATGGAATCATATAATACATACTTTTTTACACGTGGATTTTTTTTCCCCCTGAACATTGTTTGTGGGATTTATCTCTGTGGCTGTAGGAATTGTAGTTTGTCCACTCATGGTGCTGTAGAGTACTCCATTGTCTGAATCTACTACAATTTTTATTTGTCTCTTCTATAATTTTCCTTTAGGGGCTATGATGGGTATGACCTCTATGACCATTTTGTACATGTCATTTGGAAAATGTATGTGTGCATTTCTGTCTCATATTCTCCTCTGGGACAAGACCCAAGACCCAAGACTTAGACAATGGGCAGTATTAGGAACTTCTTTATTGCGTAGGTCACGTTGTTTACTCCAATACAGTAGTAAAGATGCTATTTCCATATGTCTAATTTCTTATTTGATCTAGCACTTAGATGGGAGAAAGCATTGTGGTTAATTATAATCTTTTAATCCAGATGTTTAAGAATAAAGTCATTAAATGAGACAGAACATTGAGACAAATTTAATTGACAAGTTTAATTCATTCAATTGACAAAAATGGAGCCATCCATTTTTAAAGTAGTTTTGATTAAAATGTTCTTGCAATCCTAATATCTAATATTTAAGCAATATGTGTGTGAAAATAATACAGAAACAGGGCCTGCAAGTCGCACAACTTGGACGATTCACACTTGTGCGAGAGGGCACATTTTCTCTTCTTATTTATGGATCGATGGATCCTTTCTGTTCAGCATACCCAAAGAAATTTATAAAGTTTAATAGCCATTTTGGAAGACTAGCTAATAAAAATTTTACTAACCCAGGCTTTTTGGAAATTATTTTCAAGAGCAATAAAATTACTCATACTGACCCAAGTACAAAACAAAAGCTATTTTTTTTTTGAAGTTTCTTTCAGTGTTTAAAGTAGCTGAAATTTTAAGAAAGTTTAATCACACTTTGCCATGAGCACTGAGTTTCTCCTCCTCCTTCCTCTGAGGCCAAGAGTTACTCATATCCATGACTTTGAAGAACTCTTTTTGACATGTTGGATATGATCTTGTGACTTCAGCGAGGAAAACACACTCTAGAAAAGATACAATTTGTTAAAAGTTTCTTAACTCTGATTTTGGAAGCTTTTTGGATACACATTTACAATGCATTTCCCTCAAAATGTTGTGCCCTATTTGCTCTTCCAGCTTTACTGTAACATATAATTGCCTCAATATTGGTTCAAACAAATGCCATTCTCTGATCTGCTAATTATGATACCATTTTTTAAAATAAGATCATAATTGAATCATAATTTATTAAGTCTCTTTAAAAATTTCCCTTTTCCCCCCCTTCTATAGCTTTTAGGAGGGAAAAAAATGTATTTTAAAATTGCAATCTCAAGATCTAAGAGGAAGTTGGCAAGAATACAGGAAAACATAAACAGAACACAGATGTCCCAGGAAAATCTCAGCACATCAGCAAGGGAACTGGGCTGTGAGGACTCTCTAGGGAGACTCTCTGTTCGTGACAAGAATGAGGACATGCACGTTCTCATTCTCGGCCCATTAGTCTATCATTCATTCTCCATGTGATTTTATCCCCAAGTCTCGGTTCTTTTGTAAGGGGCTGGGTCGGGTGATTCCTGAAGCCATCTGAACGGCTGCATATTAAGCAGTCCTCTAACTGGTTTGCTGCCCACTCGGCACCATTAATTGAACTGTTTCTCAGTGGTCAGTGATCTTGTGATAAGTTTACGCAACGACACAATTATAGAATCGGTGGGATGGGTGATCACATGGTTAAGGTATAAAAATGTTGACTATATGTCGTACACCTGAAACTTAATGTGACTAATATAATATCGTATACCAACTGTACTTAAATAACTTTTTTTTTTTTTTAAAGCTGCCCTCCACATGTATCTCATGACCAATAATCGACTCCACTTTTTAGACCTGGATCATCGTAGCTGAAATGTCAGGACCCAGCACGTATTAGGTGCCGTGTCAGAGTACTCACCCCAGAGGTGTTGGGATAGACTTGTTTCCACCAAAAGACCGAAGCGTACACAGCCAGTAAGAGCTCCAGCACGGTGAAAGCAAGCATCACCACCAGCACACCCTGCGAATTAGGACGGGGACAGTTGGTGGCCTAGGCTAGCCCTCATGCCTGACTGAGAGGAGACTGGGGAATAAAGGCTCTAGCAGTGGGGAGTGTAAGAGACAGAGATAATCATTTAATTCCCTTTTCTGCTTTATCTCTTGGATCTCTTACCAGGAGACGGGGCATAAGCAGCAAGGATTTCACCTCAGAACCTAGGCAACCCACATTCTGACGTAACAGCAATCCTTCATTCATGTCTAGTGACTTTTATTATTGTCTTCCCCCCCCCCCCCCTTCGGTGCTTTTTATTATCATGGTGTTGCTAGGTGTGGATTTGTTTTTGTTTATCCTGCAATGGTCTCAGTGCATTCCTGTAGTCTGAAATCTCATATCTTTTTTAAATTCTGAGATATTTTCTGCTTTTTTTCCTCTGGGCAAGCTCCCTCTCTCCCATGCCATCCCAATGGTACTCCGATTAGATGTGCGTTGAACCTTTTCTCGTCACTGTATCCTCCATGTTGTAACTTCTTCATATTTTCCAAATTTTTATCTTACGTGTTGTGTTCCGTGTGACTATATCAGGCCTACATTTTCATTTCACTCTTGATTTCTTTGGATATATGTTGAATCTGGTATTTAAGTGGTATGCTCAATTTTTCATGTCCAAGGTTATTATTTTCATTTCTAATCATACTATTCAGTTCTTTTTCAGATCCGCTTGTTCTTTTCTTACTGCCATGTTCCTTCATTTTGGTTCCAATTTCTTTTTTCATGTTTTTAATCACTTAAAATATATTTTCACTATAGCTTTTTCAAACTTATTACATAATCTCTAATTCTTGGGCAACTGACTTTCATGTTTGCTCCTTTTGCTGCTGTTCCCTATTTTTTTGTGTGTTTTTCAAAATATTTTTATTCTTAGATAATTTTAGCATGTGGATGGTATTGGGGGGATTCTTTGATATGTAGGAAACTCATGAATTGGGTTTATGGATATCTCCCTAGATGGTAGTTCTAGGTCTGAGTCTGATAGAACCTTAGGAGTGTCACAGATCCAGGAATAGTTTTTTTTTAAGTCAATCCTTTTATTTGGAGTTGCTCTATTTTATATGTAATTTTGGAATTTGGATACCTGACCTGCATAAGGCTTGGTGAGATGATCCTAGAACCCTTTATGGTAGACTTTCTGGAAGCTTCTTGAGATGTTGGGCAGAATTCATCCTGTCTTATTTTCATAAATAGTATAAATATTGAGTCTCGGCTTTTAATGTTTGTGCAGGGCATTCAGCGTGAGCTCCCTACTTCCTGCAGAACCTCAAATCCTGTCATAGGCATTAAAACACCACGATCCCAGCCTCGGGCGCAGTGTCTTCCTGTCCAGCTTCCCTGGTTTCCCAGGCCCAGCTCCGGTTTGGTTACCTGGCTTTAAATTTTTTCTTAGCTTCTGAAACCTAAGATGTTTTCCTTCCTTGATTTCTTTCTTCCTCCACACTCCCTTTCTTCCTTCTTCCAACCTTGGATATATAGTCTTAATATTTCTTAATTCGTTACTTTTGCCCATGTTATCTTTGTATTAATAAGAAAAGGTAAACGTTTG
>NW_011889141.1:413774-417878 GCF_000151845.1 Pteropus vampyrus
TAAGAGACAGAGATAATCATTTAATTCCCTTTTCTGCTTTATCTCTTGGATCTCTTACCAGGAGACGGGGCATAAGCAGCAAGGATTTCACCTCAGAACCTAGGCAACCCACATTCTGACGTCACAGCAATCCTTCATTCATGTCTAGTGACTTTTATTATTGTCTTCCCCCCCCCCCCCCTTCGGTGCTTTTTATTATCATGGTGTTGCTAGGTGTGGATTTGTTTTTGTTTATCCTGCAATGGTCTCAGTGCATTCCTGTAGTCTGAAATCTCATATCTTTTTTAAATTCTGAGATATTTTCTGCTTTTTTTCCTCTGGGCAAGCTCCCTCTCTCCCATGCCATCCCAATGGTACTCCGATTAGATGTGCGTTGAACCTTTTCTCGTCACTGTATCCTCCATGTTGTAACTTCTTCATATTTTCCAAATTTTTATCTTACGTGTTGTGTTCCGTGTGACTATATCAGGCCTACATTTTCATTTCACTCTTGATTTCTTTGGATATATGTTGAATCTGGTATTTAAGTGGTATGCTCAATTTTTCATGTCCAAGGTTATTATTTTCATTTCTAATCATACTATTCAGTTCTTTTTCAGATCCGCTTGTTCTTTTCTTACTGCCATGTTCCTTCATTTTGGTTCCAATTTCTTTTTTCATGTTTTTAATCACTTAAAATATATTTTCACTATAGCTTTTTCAAACTTATTACATAATCTCTAATTCTTGGGCAACTGACTTTCATGTTTGCTCCTTTTGCTGCTGTTCCCTATTTTTTTGTGTGTTTTTCAAAATATTTTTATTCTTAGATAATTTTAGCATGTGGATGGTATTGGGGGGATTCTTTGATATGTAGGAAACTCATGAATTGGGTTTATGGATATCTCCCTAGATGGTAGTTCTAGGTCTGAGTCTGATAGAACCTTAGGAGTGTCACAGATCCAGGAATAGTTTTTTTTTAAGTCAATCCTTTTATTTGGAGTTGCTCTATTTTATATGTAATTTTGGAATTTGGATACCTGACCTGCATAAGGCTTGGTGAGATGATCCTAGAACCCTTTATGGTAGACTTTCTGGAAGCTTCTTGAGATGTTGGGCAGAATTCATCCTGTCTTATTTTCATAAATAGTATAAATATTGAGTCTCGGCTTTTAATGTTTGTGCAGGGCACTCAGCGTGAGCTCCCTACTTCCTGCAGAACCTCAAATCCTGTCATAGGCATTAAAACACCACGATCCCAGCCTCGGGCGCAGTGTCTTCCTGTCCAGCTTCCCTGGTTTCCCAGGCCCAGCTCCGGTTTGGTTACCTGGCTTCAAATTTTTTCTTAGCTTCTGAAACCTAAGATGTTTTCCTTCCTTGATTTCTTTCTTCCTCCACACTCCCTTTCTTCCTTCTTCCAACCTTGGATATATATTCTTAATATTTCTTAATTCGTTACTTTTGCCCATGTTATCTTTGTATTAATAAGAAAAGATAAACGTTTGGAGTCCGCTTAGTCTGCCATGGTACAATATTCTTCTGGCGTTACAGGAAGTTCTCTTTGGCACCAGTTATCTGAGATTGGGAGGTAGTTTGATGTATTGAGGTTACTTTTCATTAACTAAGCCCCAGCTATCCCAGTGGGAAGGATGCCTCTCCCACCTTCACCGCTTTGCCTGATGTCTACCCTGCACCAGGGTTATGCTATCCCCTGGGCTTCCTCCTGCTGGTTTCTAACCAGATGGATCTCTATGCTCTGCCGTGTCCTCAAGCTCCTGGTCAAACGGGTTGCTTCTGACAACCTCTGGGTCACATGAGCAGACCCACAAAAGGCTGTGAGTCCAGAAACTTGTGCACAGTCTCTGAGATTCATGAGACACGTAGATCCGAAAGAATACGAGGTGTTGCTCTTGTCTCCTCGGCCCCTACTAAAAGTCACAAAGGAAGAAATCTTTCTCCTTAAAGGGCCAGAGTTTATGGTTTTAAAACCACAAGCCTATATATAGAGGATTTGCTAAGCCAAGATCGTCACCATCAACAACAGGTGGTGACCATCAAGTTGGGGGAAAAGAGGCAAGAAAATGCTGCTCAGAGATATTAGCGTTTCTGCCAGGAGTCGAATCTGTTGGGGGACCATCTCCCATCTCCCTCTCACTCTCTGCCAGCCCCGTTGGATCAAAGGACAATAATTATGCTTGGGCTTCCGGTTCAAGTTTTGTACCTAAGTTAACGTAGGTTACATTAATCTGAAATCAAATGAAATTCAAATAAAGAGGGATATTTTGGCCTGTGCCAAGGGAAGATAAAAGCCTGCTCAACAAAGGGGACACTTTGAGAGTTAAACCTGTTGAGAATGGAATTTGCGTTATTTAAGAAAGACTACTACCTGGATGCCCTGCCGTATCCCTCCTGATTTCCTTTTTTGACTTTGCACAAAGCGTCCCCCATACCGTGCAGTCTGCCGACAGGCCTCTTTCAACCATAATTTATTATATTTTTGACGCTGTCCGCCTCCAGGCATTCAGATCAACGGGGCTAGGAGGGACCCCTGAATAAGCAAGATGATGCAAAGGGGAGACCGAGATTCCACATGACAGGGTAGTCAATCTGAAAGTACTTACCGTTAGACTGACACCAGCCTGGAGACAGTCCGTGACGTCATATACTGAATGATAGTACTCCGAATAAGGCAGTGAAGATAGATGCTCCTTTTCTGAGTCGCACAGTTGAGAGGCAGTCCTCAGGGCTACCAGGCCGTGAGCGAGGAGGAAGAGGCTTGCTCCGGCGGCCGCAGAACTCACTGCATTTGAGATCAGGCTGCTCGTGGCCTGGAAGAGAGATTCTGTTTTGGGATCTCATCACAGAAGCAACGTGTGATTCGGTCATCTCTCCCTCCATTGCTTGGCAGCAGTTTTTCCCAGGTCTGTTTCCCCTGTAATCTCTAAACTCCTGGGGGGCACAGACGGTGTTCCATTCATGTCTGTGTCCCTCCTCACTATCTAGTTCATCACCTGATATAATTAGAAAATGCTTCTTAAATGAGAGAATCTATGAATATTTCCTGCTTAGGGGCAGGGGTGTTGGCTCCTTGGCTCTCCGCAGTACCCAGGACAGAGGTGGAAGTGCTCAGGCCACTGTCAAAAGCTCCTTCAACTTCCTCGACAGCCTTAGAATCATTCTCTTGCTTTAAGGGCTTCTAGAATATGGCCTTTGGCCCCTCCTGGGAAGACCAGTCTTTGGGGTCCCCTTCCATAAAGCAGCAGCTTCAGAGAAAAGACAGAAGCAAGCTGGAGGAGTTGGAATACCTACTAGAGATAGACCTATGAGAACTCCGTTCACCACACTCCCTATCGGGTCATATTCTACATTTTTGGGAAAAGGGCTCTCACAGGGTATGATTCTTCTGCAAGGACACTGCTGTGCCAGGCTCCGGGCCAGGTTCCCAGCACATGGCCTTTTCTGTTTGAGCATCACTGTAGGATGCTGTGTGTTGGGGAGGATGGTTGCCTTGCCTTCTTCTCCCTCGGCCTGGGAGCTACATGGCCTCAAGTGCTGAGCCCCTGAAGCAAGAACAGAGTGAACGGGAAGCACCTTTGCCCAGAGATGTCACGTGGGCAATGAGCTCACATACTGTCCTGCGACCCACATGTGGAGCCCACATTGCGTCAGGTCACCTCAAGTATAGATCTCCTTTTTAGTGTATTCAGGACACATGGGAAGCCACCTCTGAGATCCACATGTTCACCTTCAGTCTGTCAGGAAGAAAACTGAAACCCAGAGAAGAAAGGAATGGGCACACGGATGGGTCAGTGACCGAGCTGGGACAGAAGTATAGGTTTCCTAATTCCAAGCCCAGAATTCTGACTTCATTCAATGCTGTGAACGCCGCAAAACCCTGCCCACCAGTTCTGGGGTTCAGCTCTAGCTTTAAGCATCAGGGGCGTAGGCCAGCCTCGTACAACATTTTATGTGCCCTCATCCGTGGCTAACCAGACCTTGGATCTTCTGAGTCAGGATGTGGTTTTTCACTAAGTCGTCTCCGTGGGTGTGTAGCAGGGTAGAGGGAAAGGCAGCTATGGAGAAGACCAAAGACCTCAGCTGCTTCCACCCCCCCAACACACACAC
>NW_011889141.1:418983-425922 GCF_000151845.1 Pteropus vampyrus
AGAAGTGGCCTTTTGTGGGATGCATGACTAGGCCCTGGCTGGTGTCTAAAGAAAGGAATTCAGTGGGCCCTTCTTCATGAGCCATTAGATGGAAGACAGCAAAGAAGTCTGCCAAATGCTCAGGATTGCCTCTGAACACACAGCAAGAGTGCCCCTGCTTCTCAGGAATTTTACCGTCGCGAATTTAATTCTCTGCCAACGTGTGGCATCTACCAGTGGTGCTCATTTTATTCTAAAAATGTCCCTTTTTACTCCCTACCTGACAGGTGGATTATTCTTAAACTGGAGGGAATCCATTGGCCCAAGGAAGGATATGACAAATCTTCCACTTTTCCAGAGGTATGCTTTAAGACCAGGTAAGAAATGCCGTACTGTATGCCCATTTTGTTACCCTTTTACCTCCTGCCCTAACCATTCCCTCCCTGGGATGCTCACACAGGAAGGCAGGTTAAGCTTGTCTCTGATCTTCCTAACTGGAGAGACATGATGTGGGATGATAACGGAGGGAACTTCAGAAGCCTTAGCCTCCTTTTCCCGCCTCCCCACCTCTTGGGACTGAGTTACTCCATGGCTTAGCACCCTCTTGGCATTTATAAAGCACATTCCCCCTTAGAGACCCCACTCTACTCACACACAGAGCTCCTACAAATGGGTACCCAGACATTAAAATGGTGGAAACTGCTGGCTTGAAGTGGGAAGAGTAAGGAGCAAAAACCACAATGGCCCCCAAGCTTGAAATCATCAGGCCACACAGGATCTGGATAACCTACAAGAGACAAGAGTGAAACTTCTAGAATACACTTTAAACAGCTAAAAGTGTGAATTATAAAGAGTATTAAAATGTCATAATTTGTCATATTAAAAAGGAAAAAAGTGTTAACAAGGAGTCAATGGGCATTCTTTAAGAGAAATTCGTGTATAATTAACACCTTTTGTTTTCTGATAGGATATTAAACTAGCAAACCAGGGAGTGATCCTCTGAGCATTTTAACTTTATTTTGAAAAAGCTGACAAATTTTTTATGGTTCTAGAAGTAAATGGAGAACATTTTTTTGGACAACAATCCAGTTAGATGTATATAGGAAGCAAACTTACCAAGGGAATGTAATAAAGGGCTCAATTTCAATAGAAATAAAATAGAGCAAGAAGTCTTTAGTGTGGTAATTCATCTTATTTTATTCATCATTGGATTTTAATAATAGTTACTATTTTTACGATACCATTGATGATGATGATAGTCTACATTTGTTGAACACTTTCTACATTCTGGCTATTTATGTCGCCTTATTTATGGATGAGAAAAATGAGGCACTGGGAGTTACAAAGTTACAGAATAACTTATACAAACCCACACCAACGGTCAAGTGGAAGAATCAGGATTTGAGTCCTGTTCACTCGATCTAGAGCCCACATTCTGACTCAGCCGTTTAATGCATATGTAATTGAAAGATGATGCAGACGTAGGAGAAATAACTTAAAGTCAAGAGAATTCAGGCACTCGTATAATTAATTTATTGGGTATCTATTATATACCAGGCATCAGGGGAATAAAGCAAATGAGAACCACTGCCACTGGACATGTACTATGTCCTTTACAGACAACTTTCTTGGAAAATGATATGCGTCAAGAGCAAAGTACTAGGAAATGAGAAGTACTGTGTGCATAATGCAAGCTATGGAGTGCTTCGTGGGCAATTTCTTCCGCCTTTCTTTCTGAGTAAAAAAGCCAATTGGATAATTTTGAGCAAAGGGATTACATGATCTAATTTATATTTTTAAAAGACGATTCTACATGTTCTGTTAATAATAGGTTATAAGCGAACAGCAGGGAGATCAATAAGGAGAGTATTGCAATGATTCACATGTGAGATGATCTTGAGTTGAAGGAAAATGTCAATAGTAGAGGTAGTGAGAACAAGTTGGATTCTAGCTGTGCTATGAAGATTACACCTGTCGGATTTGCTGACAGTTTGATATGGATTATGAAAGAGGAATGAAGGTTGCCTCCAAGGCTTTTGGCTTGAGCATCTGAAATGATGGAATTGACATTGATCCGAGATGGGAAATATTCTCTGAGGAGTGGGTTTGGGGAGGAAGATCAGGATTTTCAGTCTCAGGCAGGTTAAAGAAGAGATGTCTAGTAGATATCCAAGTGGAGGTATACATAGGCTGTTGGATATATGACTCTTAAGTTTGGAGGAGAGATCCAGGCAAAGGATATAGTCTCTTTTTTTTCAAGTCGTAAGTGGAGATAATATTTAAAGTCATGTTACTGGATGAGGTCACCACGGCAGCAGATACAGAAAGAGAATGGAATCAAGGACTAAATTTGGAGCACTCCAAATTTAGGAACAGAGAAAAACATAGAAACTGTAAAGGAGCATAAAAAAAACAGCCAAGGAGGAAGATGGAAAACCAGAAGAATGTGATGTCCGAGAAAAACATAGAAACTGTAAAGGAGCATAAAAAGAACAGCCAAGGAGGAAGATGGAAAACCAGAAGAATGTGATGTCCGAGAATGGGATATTCAGGACCACAGGTGAAAAAAAAAAATGTTTCAAGTAAGAGAGAGTGGTCGACTGCATCAATCCCTTTCATTAATTTAAAAAAGTTATCAACAGAGACTTGAAAATGGGGTCAGTCATGTGGAGCAAAGGGGAGAACAAATGCCGTTGGCTATGATTCAAGAGAGAATATCATTCAGGAGTAATTGGAGACTTCCTACCCTTTACAGGAGTGTTACTGGGAAGCCAAGTAACGAACGGGCACTACCTGGGGGGTGCGTGAAATTAAAAGTATTTGATTTTACTTTTTTTGTTTTCAAGATGCAGTAAGATTCTGTGCTCACGTTGACGATTCAAATTTTTGCAAAGAGAATGTAGAGAATTACTGGAACAAGTAGTAAGGGATGGGATTTACTGCGCAAAGCAAGGGCGATCATTAATTAGATGGGCATTTTCTTCTTAGTGGCTGGAGAGGAGAGAGGGCTATGTGGGCACAGATGTGGATAATCGTAGATGTGTAGCGGCTTGTGAAACCCTGTCTAGATTGCCTCAGTTTCTCAGTGGTATAGGAAGCAAGGTAATACATGGAGAAGGAAAAAGCATTAGAGGCATTTTGAGGGCAAAGTATGTATGAAATAGTTTTCTGGGATAGCAGGAAAGTGAATGAATGAAGAAATATCATGTTGTCTACGGCCATGCCACCCTGAACGTGCCCGATCTTGTCTGATCTCGGAAGCTGAGCAGGGTCGGGCCTGGTTAATATTTGGATGGGAGACCACCTAGGAAGACCAGGTGCTGTAGGCGTTAAAAAAAAAAAAAGAAAGAAAGAAATATCATGTACATTTTAGGCAGCTTTTACAGTACATTTGAGGTTATGGTCATAAATTAGAAAGGGTGTGTGTGCGTGTGTGTGTGTGTTTAAAAAGTGGGAGTGAATTACCTAGTAAGATGACATAAGATTCTAAAGTAGTTTTGGGAGTTGAAAGGAAAAGACTGAGCTAAAAGTGTTCTTGAGAAGCAAAGAAAGTACTGCCTTCACTTCTATGCCTAGAAGGGAGGGTTACCATGCAAGCAGTGCCTTCGGGAGCCAGAAGGGCCTTTGAGGAAAAAAAAAAAAAATGGGAGGATAAAGAGGATTATGCTGTTAACTGACTCTGAATTCCAAAGGGCGAAACTGAGCAGCTTTCCAGAGCTGGGGTGAGTAGGAGTTGGGTCTTAGACAGGGATATTCAGGACCACATGAGAATTAAAGTCCTGGATCTGAAGGATAGTGACCTAGGATACATGGGTGTCTTACCGTTACTCAGGTCAATAGGGAGAAAACATATAGGGAGATTAGTCCAGATCGTCTCATCCCAAATGTTTCAGAAATGAGCTCAAAATAAAATAATCTAATTTAATAATATTGAGTAAGGTTATTTGGTTAAATCCAAAATCTCTAATTATAAAAGACTTTATTGTGTAGATTTCAGGTAGAAAAGATCTAGTGGTTTTAGTTTACGGTGAGGTCTGAGGAGCGTATAGTCTTCCCACAAAGTGCCCTTTCATGTTCCAATCAGCCTGGAGTCAGACAGGAAAAAAAAAAAAAGAATCTCCCAGATCCATTGCAGATCTGTAGTCAAGACACATTTGCAATATTTCCCTAGTGTCTTCCTTACAATGAGGGGACTTACTCCAAGCACTGTGGCTTCTTTTTGCAGCTCATCCTGCGGTTTATCCTCTTTTGGGTAGACGTGCCCATGTGTCTCCCTTTGGGGGATAATGGTGCCCTTTGGAGTGGAACAGTCAAAGGCTTCTTCCTTGGCCTTGGGCTGGGACAGCATCATGCTGAGGACACTGGAAGAGGCAGAGAACTCAGTTAGGACCCAGAGTTTGACTTAATGATATGAAACTCCTAGGGACCAGACTTTGCAGGAACTTAAGACGTTTGCTCCATTGTCCGAGGGGTGACCTGTCCTTTCGGAACAAAACATAGGACCTTCACGTAGTACCTTCTTTGCAACCCTAAGTGTATTCACCTCACTCTCCCTCCTGCCAGCTCCCTCCTTCCTTCTCCCTATACCTCTGCTTCACCTGTGGCGCATTCCCACACATCGGCAGGTATTGTACTTTCATGCTACACCTGTACTGCTCAGCCCTCCGTCAGAGTCTTCTTTTCTCTCCCTAAAGATGTTGGTTAATGTTATTCCACATCCCTTTCCTGTATAGGGCCTGTCCTACCTTGCATGACCCCGTGCCTGCATTCGCTCAATAACTGTTCACGTGAACATTTATTTCACTCCTGCTGAATTCCAGGCACTGGGTCATAGCGTTCTTATCCTCATAACCAGTTAGGTGTGATGAAATCTACCTAAGCATTAGAAACGCAGGGCTAATAAGTTCAGGCGATTTTCATTCAACACAGTAGGCACACGAAGCACTTCGCCTGGCACATATGAACCAAGTTGAACCGGCTCTGAAGCTTGTGATATTTGTCTCAAAACCACAGGAATGCTCTTCTTTCTTCCTTCCTAACTTTGGCAGTTCCAGTGTAGACTCAAGGAGCAAGTCGTCTGCTGTCCACCAGCTCAGCAGCGTTGCTGGGCCCTGTGGCATCGGCAGCAGAGTTTAGCCACTGGGATGCTCCCTGGATCTGTTCTCAGCATGACACACCCCCTCTCGAAGACCGTAGTTTGGATAAAGCTTGTAATAATCCGACGATGCCACAGTTCTGTTCCTCGATGCTCCACCTCTGTGTCTTGGTGTTTTAGGCGTGGTCCTAGGCTCTCTTGAATGCAGTGTATAACACGTAAAGATTGGAGGGGGCATCCACAATCTCACAACTAGTGGGGGAGATGGAGAGGGGCGCTGGGCTGGCAGTCCGATGCCTCAGCATCTAGTCGCACACCTGAGCATGTGTCTTAGAGTCTAGTCCTGTGCTCATATTTTATACTCACCAATTATTAATCACCTTACCACAGGCAAGTTATTTTAGCCACTTCTTAGATTCATGGCGAAGGTTAGACGAGGCGCTGCATGTAATGGACTCAACATAGAGCAGGGCACATGATAAACTCTCATTGCATAGCAGTTCATCTAAAACTCATTGCTATTCTAACTCCATTTATTAGCTGGCTACAGTTGAGTCATTTCCCCTTACTCATCCTCAGTTCCATTACCTATAAAATAGGAATAACAATGCCATCGTGAAGGACTCCTGTGAGGAGCTGAATGAGGTGATGCACCTGGGTGCCCCTTCTGCCTCTGTGGACTTGCTCAGGTGTTCCGTAAGACTCAGCAAGAGGTTAGTGACCTCTCTCCCATTTCTACAGCTACATAGGTGCCTTGGTCAAGTTTCTCATGCTCTCTTGGCATCAAGTACCAGAGTTATTAAAAATGAAGTTCTCCTTGTCTGAGGAGTTAATTGTCATTGGAGGGGGCAGTGGAACCGGGGCAGAGGTATGGGTGAGGTTACATGAACAAGGCGGGGAACTGTGTTGACAGCGAATCCTTGCAGTAGAGTTGGGACGAGGATGCCATGGATGGTTCTAGGCCCTTTTTACTGAGCATTCCAGCCCATCTTTAAAGACAAAGAAGTAGGAAAACAGCAGCTTTGGAGAGATTTTAGGTTTCAAAATCGAACAGTAGTTTTCAATAAAATGATAGCAATTGCTAACATGACTGAGCACCCGCTATGAGTCCAAGCTTTGGTTGGAGTACTACTCTCAGAGGTAGTACTATAGTTACTTGAATTCGGTAGATAAAAATGTGGCTTAGAGAGGTTAAATGGTTTGCACAAGATTGTATACCTAGCACATAGTGAAGGCATTGAACCCAGGCAGTCTAATGCCACAGTTCTTCTGTTCCCTGCGGGTTTGGGCATGTCTGTCTAGCTACACATGATCTCAGCCCCTGCACCCTTCCTCCCCCATAGGCCAAGTCCACCATCTGCCACCTCAGCTTTGTGTTAACCCACAGGAACATTTCTGACCTTACAGAATGTGGGCTGATGGTCTCTGTCTCCAGAATTGTTCCCATATTCTAGTGATTTGGTTTCTGCCTTGTTCCTGTGTTTTAAAAGCCCAAATATGCCCTGTATACCCCTTCTTCTTTCTCATCTTAGTAACCAGTCTTTCAAGGTTCGTCCATATTGTAATATTTCCTTCTTTCTTCTTTTAAACTGACCTTGAGGACATTGTGCTACGTGAAATAAGCCAGTCACCTCAAGAGCATGATTTGATTTATACGAGGTATCTAAAATAGTCAGACTCATAGATGCAAAGACTAGAATACTGGTTGCCAAGATCTATAGGAGGAGAAAATAGAGAGTTGCTATACATGTAGAAAATTTCAGTTCTACATAAGTTCTAGAGACCTCCTGTACAATACCGTGCCCAGACATAACAGTGCTGTGTTGTACATTTAAAAAGCTGTCAAGCGGGCAGATCTCATGTTA
>NW_011889141.1:427282-427798 GCF_000151845.1 Pteropus vampyrus
GTACATTTAAAAAGCTGTCAAGCGGGCAGATCTCATGTTAAGTGTTCTTACCACAATGAAACAATTAAAAAGTAAAATTGGGAAAAAAGAAAAAAGATTGACCCCCAACTGAAGAATTGTTTTAAAAATCTCTGTAGTTCTAGATCCTTTTCTGTGTTTTTCAGTTCTCATACCCAAGGACTATAGGATGTGCTTGGTTCTAAGCCTGAAGCTAGGACACGGAAGCCGAGTAGGTACCCTTTAGCTCACCACTCTCTCAGTTACCATGTACATTTATTTTCTATTGCATTTTCTTTCTGTTTTGTTTAAAAGAATGCATCACATAGCAAATACAATCAAAAAGGGAATAAGGTCTGACGAAGACGACAAAAAAGTTCTTTACATCTTAGCTTCCACACAATCACTGCTATTTCTTACTTCCTTTTTTTTTCCTCACTCATTTTGTCTCTCTCTTCTTTCTTAATATATATTTATGCACATTCGTAAGTCTTCATAAACAGAATCATTCTATCCAGG
>NW_011889141.1:427848-428367 GCF_000151845.1 Pteropus vampyrus
GTACATTTAAAAAGCTGTCAAGCGGGCAGATCTCATGTTAAGTGTTCTTACCACAATGAAACAATTAAAAAGTAAAATTGGGAAAAAAGAAAAAAAAAGATTGACCCCCAACTGAAGAATTGTTTTAAAAATCTCTGTAGTTCTAGATCCTTTTCTGTGTTTTTCAGTTCTCATACCCAAGGACTACAGGATGTGCTTGGTTCTAAGCCTGAAGCTAGGACACGGAAGCCGAGTAGGTACCCTTTAGCTCACCACTCTCTCAGATACCGTGTACATTTATTTTCTATTGCATTTTCTTTCTGTTTTGTTTAAAAGAATGCATCACATAGCAAATACAATCAAAAAAGGGAATAAGGTCTGACGAAGACGACAAAAAAGTTCTTTACATCTTAGCTTCCACACAATCACTGCTATTTCCTACTTCCTTTTTTTTTTTCCTCACTCATTTTGTCTCTCTCTTCTTTCTTAATATATATTTATGCACATTCGTAAGTCTTCATAAACAGAATCATTCTATCC
>NW_011889141.1:428605-431102 GCF_000151845.1 Pteropus vampyrus
TGCCATATGAACAATGCTGTAATGAATATCTTCGCAACCCTGTGGTGCCTCACCTGTTCAATCATCAATCCTTAGAGTAACATTTAGTAGTGGATTTACTTTAAGGCTATGATACTTGAATTTTGATACATATTGCTACTTTTTAGGAGAAATTCTATGTAACAGGCTTCTTTATGGCGTCACACGAAGTCTCTAGAATGATGCTATCATCTCCAAACTCCATGGTCTGAGAAGAATCCTTTGTCTTTCCACATTCACCAAGTGGAGACAAACTTGGGGTGGCCCCCAACTTTTCAAGGCAGTTCAAAAATCCCCACTTCAGACACAAAGCGCGGTTTGGAGAACAAATGCTCTGCACACAGAAAGTTTTTCTTTACAGAATTAGATTGGAACAGTGGGGTCCTAATGCAGGATTCAATCTAATTGCACAGTATTTGTTGAGAGCATATTCTGTGTTAAGACTGAGTGCCCACCAGGAAATGCAGAGAATTGTAGAAAATCACCGCCTGAAATCTTGAAGGAAACCTAAGGATCATTTCACCAATCCTCTTATTTGGAAAGTAAGTAAACTGAGGCCCAGAGAGGAGAATTGACCCACCAATCCAGGTAGGTGGTCGGCAGCAGAGACAGGATGAGATTCTGATTCCCAGCTGTCTGTTCAATAAACAGTCGTCACCCCCAGAATCCATGATGCAAACCAAGGTGCCTACCTGTTCCTGCAGCCCAGTCTTGTGTGTCAGGCGTGGCTGGAGGGCCAGCTCCCCTCTGAAGAGCTCTCAGCCAGAACTGCCAACTGGCCGTTCCTGCCGGAACGATCTTGCAGCTCTGCTCTCCAGCCTCTGAGACTTCCTGTCCCTTTCTCGGACTGGCATATGCGATTACACAAGATGTGAGTCTCTCTCGACGTACACACAGTTGATAGAGGAAAAGTACTGCTGCTTCCTCTTTCTAAATGGCAAGGTCTGAAAAAATGATGTGAATTCGAAGTGACACACGAGAAAACGTGCTCGTGAGAACTAGTGAGTTGCATGGTCCCATTGAGAATTCGTTTCCAGTTTTCCTATAGATCATTCCACTAGTTTCTTTCAGCCTGAATTTTCTTACCTACCAAATAATGGGCAGTAGTAGTTCCACTACACAGCTGTTGCGAGAATTAAAGAGAAAGGCTATAAAGAGCTTTTTAAAAGTAAGCGCTGGAGAGCTAGTGGTAATAATGAGGCTAATTGTTATGGGAGAATGTCTATATCTTCCAATTTTCCAGGCTCTTGGCAAACTGAAAGTCACCTGTGAGGACTCACTGCCTAAGTGGTACTTCTTTCGGGCGCCTTTTCATTCTCTGCCTCTGGTTTCCATTTTCCTAACTTCATGCCTGGGGAGGTCCAGACACGTCTTGGGAAGAATGTCAGTGAACTGGAGACAGAGGCAGAGCCATCAAGGCTGCAGACAAGCTCATAATCTGAGCGGTGTGAGTCACTGTGGGGATATGGTTGCTACTTTCACATCACTTTCAAGGCTGTTTGTGGAACAGCCTTTGCTCAGGAGGGGCTGTGGGGGTGTTCAGATGGCTCTGGAAAGTGCAGCCCGTGGCACCAGCTGGCAGCATAGCATGCTCCACGCTTTCTCCATTTCCTGAAGGCTGGCGAGGCTTTTCCCCTGAGAGGGGGATTCAAGAAACTCAAAATGCTGGGAGAAAATATGGGTAACTTCTCTTTAGTCTCCAAGGGAGGTGATATTGCTGAATGAAGCTACCGCAGATCACACATCAAGTCAGCGGAGGAAGCAGAAGGAAAATCCATCCGTCTTGGCATCTGGGTCTGAGTTAGCGCCACAGCAATAGTCGGTCATTTTGTCCTCATTTTCATTTAAGAAAACCCTCACGGTCCAGATCTTTCTCTGGGTCTGTGACCTGCTTTGAACAAACTGCCAAAGAAGAATCTTGATGATTCAGGCTTCTCTCTCACCTCTTCTGAGTCTGAGAAGGATCTGTGGGGAAACCGGTTAAATTTCCAGTCAGTTTTCTCATATATAAAATGCTAAGAAAAAGTTCTTCAGAATTTTTGTAAGGATTCAGTCATGTATAAATGCTTGAGTGTAAGTCACATATAAAGTGCCCAGCACAGAGTCCGATATGTATTAACATTCAGAAAAATCTGTATTCCTCGTCCAACATCTTCTTCTACCCTCTTTTTAGAAGAGTGTCTTTTATCTCTGGCCTCTGTGTGTAATTTTTCGACATTTATTCAGAATCCATCCCCCTGTGAATTGATTGAAATAGCCTCGGCTCTTTTCAGAGTCCTGCTGCCCTAGACTGGCAGGTGACCCGTGTAGGTGACGTGTGTCGCTAAGCTTGCTTCAGGGGCTCAGTCTGCTATTTCTCACCCTCCCCAGCCCAAGTTGACCATGAAACTTATAAAAGAGGAAGTGCGTCTCAGATCTCTAATGACCTGGAATGGAGGTGACTGAGATTTCTTTTTTCTCCAGCAATAGTTAAGGCCGG
>NW_011889141.1:431962-442770 GCF_000151845.1 Pteropus vampyrus
TGTGTGTCAGGCGTGGCTGGAGGGCCAGCTCCCCTCTGAAGAGCTCTCAGCCAGAACTGCCAACTGGCCGTTCCTGCCGGAACGATCTTGCAGCTCTGCTCTCCAGCCTCTGAGACTTCCTGTCCCTTTCTCGGACTGGCATATGCGATTACACAAGATGTGAGTCTCTCTCGACGTACACACAGTTGATAGAGGAAAAGTACTGCTGCTTCCTCTTTCTAAATGGCAAGGTCTGAAAAAATGATGTGAATTCGAAGTGACACACGAGAAAACGTGCTCGTGAGAACTAGCGAGTTGCATGGTCCCATTGAGAATTCGTTTCCAGTTTTCCTATAGATCATTCCACTAGTTTCTTTCAGCCTGAATTTTCTTACCTACCAAATAATGGGCAGTAGTAGTTCCACTACACAGCTGTTGCGAGAATTAAAGAGAAAGGCTATAAAGAGCTTTTTAAAAGTAAGCGCTGGAGAGCTAGTGGTAATAATGAGGCTAATTGTTATGGGAGAATGTCTATATCTTCCAATTTTCCAGGCTCTTGGCAAACTGAAAGTCACCTGTGAGGACTCACTGCCTAAGTGGTACTTCTTTCGGGCGCCTTTTCATTCTCTGCCTCTGGTTTCCATTTTCCTAACTTCATGCCTGGGGAGGTCCAGACACGTCTTGGGAAGAATGTCAGTGAACTGGAGACAGAGGCAGAGCCATCAAGGCTGCAGACAAGCTCATAATCTGAGCGGTGTGAGTCACTGTGGGGATATGGTTGCTACTTTCACATCACTTTCAAGGCTGTTTGTGGAACAGCCTTTGCTCAGGAGGGGCTGTGGGGGTGTTCAGATGGCTCTGGAAAGTGCAGCCCGTGGCACCAGCTGGCAGCATAGCATGCTCCACGCTTTCTCCATTTCCTGAAGGCTGGCGAGGCTTTTCCCCTGAGAGGGGGATTCAAGAAACTCAAAATGCTGGGAGAAAATATGGGTAACTTCTCTTTAGTCTCCAAGGGAGGTGATATTGCTGAATGAAGCTACCGCAGATCACACATCAAGTCAGCGGAGGAAGCAGAAGGAAAATCCATCCGTCTTGGCATCTGGGTCTGAGTTAGCGCCACAGCAATAGTCGGTCATTTTGTCCTCATTTTCATTTAAGAAAACCCTCACGGTCCAGATCTTTCTCTGGGTCTGTGACCTGCTTTGAACAAACTGCCAAAGAAGAATCTTGATGATTCAGGCTTCTCTCTCACCTCTTCTGAGTCTGAGAAGGATCTGTGGGGAAACCGGTTAAATTTCCAGTCAGTTTTCTCATATATAAAATGCTAAGAAAAAGTTCTTCAGAATTTTTGTAAGGATTCAGTCATGTATAAATGCTTGAGTGTAAGTCACATATAAAGTGCCCAGCACAGAGTCCGATATGTATTAACATTCAGAAAAATCTGTATTCCTCGTCCAACATCTTCTTCTACCCTCTTTATAGAAGAGTGTCTTTTATCTCTGGCCTCTGTGTGTAATTTTTCGACATTTATTCAGAATCCATCCCCCTGTGAATTGATTGAAATAGCCTCAGCTCTTTTCAGAGTCCTGCTGCCCTAGACTGGCAGGTGACCCGTGTAGGTGACGTGTGTCGCTAAGCTTGCTTCAGGGGCTCAGTCTGCTATTTCTCACCCTCCCCAGCCCAAGTTGACCATGAAACTTATAAAAGAGGAAGTGCGTCTCAGATCTCTAATGACCTGGAATGGAGGTGACTGAGATTTCTTTTTTCTCCAGCAATAGTTAAGGCCGGGTCTGACTGTCCAGGAGAGAGCCCCCAGAGCATAGCTCACTGTACTCTTCGATGTTTGACTTCGTTATCGACTCCACTCGTGGATTTTTTTTTTTTGCCTCTGCTTCTTAGACTCTCATATCACAGCAGCAGAATGAAAGCTAAGGCTCTTTGTCCCAGCCTTGCATTTTACAGGTGGTGAAGTTGAAGGCCAGAGGTTACTCAGCGAGTCGGCAGTGGCCGAGGTGATGGCCAATTCACGCAGTTGTCATCTGCGAGACTCTAGTGGATTCCTCATGCCTTTTCAGTTCTTTTATGCACATTTAATGATTCTTTGTGGCAAGTGCTCACTGTGAAAATGACTTGGGAGGTTTCTGTCTCCTGACTGGTAACCTAAGTTACAGAGAGCTTACGTAACTTACCTTAGGTCGCACACCTAGTTATCGATGGAGTCTAAATTTGGACTTTGGGGGCCATGCTCTAACTACTCTGCTATAGTATTACTTCCAGAAACTCGCTTTACTAATCTTACTGACTTGAACTGCTGACCCCAGCCATATTGTGAAACCCTTTTTCCATGTGAAATGTGAACAAACAGTTATTTGGTAGTGCCCTTGATATCTGGGCAAAACACCGCTTTGGGGACTGACCAGTCAGTGGAGATGAATGAGGTGAAAGAATGAGATTGTCTCGGGTGGCCATGAGGCTGAGCATCTATGCCTTTGGCACAGCTTGAGGCCAGACCTAACAGTATGGTGTAGTGGGAAGATTGCATGAGATGGACTCTCTGTCCACATCATTCTCGGCAGCTCTGCCTGGCCTCATGGAACTTTACAGAAAATCTCCTTGCTGAAGAGGCACAGGGGCACAATATTCCTTCAAAAAATCCCAAACGGAAGAACAATGGGCCTCACTTTTCATTCAGCCAGATTTTCGGGTGCCTCTCCTGTGACAGGCTGTGCTCTGGAGCAGTGGTCCCCAACCTTTTTGGGACCAGGGACCGGTGCTTCTGTGAGAATCTAATGCCTGATGATCTGAGGTAGAGCTGAGGTGGTGATGCTGGCGCTGGGGAGCAGCTGCAAATACAGATGAAGCTTTGCTCACTCACCTGCCACTTACCTCCTGCTGTGCGGCCTGGTTCCTAACAGGCCACAGACTGATACCAGTCCGCGGCCCAGGTGTTGGGGGCCCCCGTTCTAGAGGACGTGTTATGAACCGAATTTACATATTGAAGTCCTGACTGCCAATGGGATGGTATTTGGAAGTGGGGCCTTTTGGAGGTAATTAGGTTTAGATCAGGTCGTGAAGATGGGGTCCTCATGAAGGGATTAGTGTCCTAAGAACAGGAAGAGACTGGAGCTCGCTCTCTCTCTTTGCCATGTGAGGACACAGCAAGAAGGTGGCCATCTGCAAGCCAGGAGGAGAGTCCTCATTAGGAAATGAATTGACCAGCACCTTGACCTTGGAATTCCCAGCCTCCAGAACTGTGAGAAATAAATGTCTGTCGTTTAAGCCACACAGTCTATGGTATTTTGGCATAGCAGTCCGAGCCAACTAAGGCGGAGGGCATCAGTGAAAACAGACAAAATCACCTGCCTTCACTAAAACAGAAGGGCAAAGGAGGATTATACAGCCATAGTAATAAGATTAGTGAGAAGCTGGGGCAAAAGAGATGAACGGACCAATGGAACAGAACCGATGTTAAGAATATCATTTTAAGTGGATCCCATGAGGCGAAAAAGGATGAATCTATGTCGAGGGTTTATTTAAAAGTCTGTTCTCTGACCCAGTCTGAGAGTCCTAAAGCCGATCGGATGTCAGCCAGCCTTAAGCGGAGACGTGAGGCGGTGCTCAGAGTCCTGTAGCTGCGAAAGCATGCTTGACACAAATCATAGACATTTCCACACGTAGTGACGGTGACATGGGAGAGAAAGAAGAGGAGAGAAACAATAGAAAGGGCGAAGACGAAGAGACCGGCTCTGGGCCCAGCAGGGAGGCGATGCTGTCGTTTCAGGAGGAAGTCGGCAGTCAGCCACAAGGCCCGAGAGAGGGCCGGGGGTGGGAGGGCTGCGGATGGGAGGGCCGCACAAAGGCAGCTCCCAGATTTGGCAAGGAGGAAATCAGTGATCAGACAGTTAATGTTTTGACAATTAATGGCGGTGCTGAAAACACAGTCGAAGAACAGGTCAATATCTTATTTTGTTTTTTTTTTTTTTTAACATGAAAAAAGGAAGAGGGTCAACTCTTTTGACAAAGAAATTGTTTCAGGAGCAGAAACACTGGGTTTAAAAGCCATGATCGTTCTCTTGTTTTGATAGTTTCCCACCCCCCGCCACCCCCGCCGCCGGATGATGAGATTAGAAAATGAATTAAGAAACACAGGTGCTATTTTCTACAATTTTTATGCTTTTATTTTGAATTAAAAATTTTTTTCATTACAGTTGACATTCGATATTAGTTTCAAGTGTAAGTTAGACATTTAGATATCTTATGAAATGATCCCCCGATACACCTTGTACGCCCCCCCGACACCATCCATAGTTATTACAACATTATTGACTGTATTCTCTCTGTTATACTTGACATCTCTATGACTCTTTTGTAACTGCCAGTTTGTACTTCTTAATCCCTTCACCTTTCACCCAGTTCCCTAACACCTCTCCCGTCTGATGGAAGTGTGTATACTAACGGTAAAATGCTTAATTTCATGCCGTCCTTTACACAAAAGTTTTGTACTGTTTGTGGTCTGAAAGTAATAACAAAGAAGGTTGTAGAGGATCTGTGTGGTCTCGAGCAGATGTGACTTGTTTGTTTATAGTGCATCTCCTTTTGAAAAATTAGCAGTTGGACACATTTGCATCTCATTTGTGCAGTTATAAAAATAAAGATTTTTTTCCCTAAAAACTCGAATATAGTTTGCATCAGTTGAGGCAAAAACTTTGCCATCTAAGTTACCAGTTCTGTCCTCTCTATGTTCTCAATAATCTTGAAAAAAAAAAACCCATTAATTTTAACATATATTTATTCACATTAATATTAAATGGTGTTAGATGACAGTATTTTTTAGAACATGGCTTCTATAAGCAAGCAATTTATCAAGCATGTGACTGTGGTTTTTCTCTGTTGAATTTATCCTCTAATTTGAATGCGACGAGGAACAAAACTGTTGAAACTGTTGAATAGAGGCACAGAAACCATATTGTGGCTATTTTTGCTTTTCATATCTATGAATTTTAATTTCTTTAAAAACGTTCATGCTAGCAAAGATTTTTCATTAATTTCTTCTGTTTAATATTGGTACACTCTCCTTACTGTTAGTCC
Organism: Pteropus vampyrus; assembly: GCF_000151845.1. NCBI lineage: Eukaryota > Metazoa > Chordata > Mammalia > Chiroptera > Pteropodidae > Pteropus > Pteropus vampyrus. The sequence goes on from NW_011889141.1 coordinate 437,030, forward strand.
ACTAGTCGTATAATTTGTAGTACTCGTCTCAATGTAGGAGTCCCTTTTTATTAAGGCATTAGTTATTAAAATCTAACTGAGTTTAACACAGTTTTTTACACTTACGTAATATTAAATGTTTATTTATTTGTGTAGTGGTTATTTATTTGATTCAGAAGACACGCAAGGAGTCTAGGAAGCTTCGATTGATTTGATTTCCAGTCCTTAGTAATATAACCATTGAATTCCTCAAACACAAAAATATCGACAGGCTCCCGTGGTTATTTATTCTCTGATAATCTTGAGGATAGGACAGATAACTCTCTTTAAAACTGAGTTTAACTAAGCAATCTGTTCCAAGAATTTGCCATAACTAGGAGCGTTAACTAAATTTCACACGTTCTTTATTTTTCTCAACCAAGTAACTGTCAACACTGTTATAAACTTCTGTTGTTATTGCCTGTTTTAAAAAGCGCTTATTACAACAGGATTTCTTAAAACTAGGCTAGTACCATTGTGCATTTCTGTTTCCTATCTCCACCAGATCATTATCCACTTCCTTTCACGAAAACATCATTATTCCTTTTTGTGCACTTTGTTTTTCTCTTTTTTCCTTTGACAATCCCTGGTAGCCATTATTTTATTTAAAAATTTTACAAACTCTTAGAAGTCTCTAGAAATCAGTAGAGCTTCATTAAATTTGAGAGACTTTATAATAATGTTAATTTCCTTCTAGAGGTGGGTAAAAAATGCCTTTTCTCTTTTTTGACGCTGTTTATTCTACCAGGGATCATTCTTATACCAGTAAGGAGAAACACCTGAGGTTTTATAAGTTTTATTTCTTTAATTTTTTTTGTAGCCCAGCTCGCTATCTACAACACAGGGGGCGCTTCTCTTACCCAGTATCTTCACAGGAGAAGAGAGACCATTTTGCTGACACTAAGTGGGTTCTCCCTTCATGTTAAGGAGAATCTGTTATCTTGAACTGGACATTTTGGAAGTATGCACATATGACAAGTCACACATCTGATTATTCTACATGTTCATACGTGCAGTGAACAAATGGAAGCCAAGGTCTAGTTGATGGCTAAGAAACCTACTGGGCCTGACGTGACCCCTGTAGACATCAATAGCCAGTCATACAGAGACCAGCAGAACCAAAAAGGCATAGACAACACAGACACGGATATATAGATGCAAACAATCCCCTCACCAACAAAATACAATGGAAATAATAATGCCGCCTAAATTTTCAGGTGATTATGCCCATAACTAGTAACTGTACAAGCTAGAAATCGAATCCTGTTCTTCACACTCTAAACTCATTGCATTGTCCATACATAAAAGCTTCACAAAAACAAACTGAGGTGTCCCTAGTCTTAGCGCAGGCAGTTTTCCAGCTAAATCTGGGGTCTCCCTAACAATTGCATTTGAAGATAATTGCATACACCTGTGATCCACTTACATCCAGAGTCACCAGTTATAGGTAAAAGCACTTATGAGACCTTGAGAACCCAAACTGGTATAATGCAGTCACTCTTGCCTTCAAGAACTATCCCATTTGTGCATTACTGATACGTGTCCCATTGTTAATTAACCTTGATCCCCTGAGATAAGTTCTGTAGAATATTAACAATAAATGGAAGAGAACAGGTGATTATAGACTGCTATAGGCAGCACGATATGTAAGAAACAATACTGGCCTTGGACTTGGGAGCTCTGAGTCTGAAACATAGCTCTGGGCAGGTCACTTTGGTTGTCTGTAGCCCAGTTCCCCCACCTGTTAAATGCTGGGTCCCTCTAAGGCCATTCTAACTATAATTATTCTACATGTTGGCATGTCGCAATGTGCGGAAGAGGTATTATGAGGTAATTATTAGTGAAGAATCATTAGTGAAGAATCATGTCTGTAGCCCAGTTCCCCCACCTGTTAAATGCTGGGTCCCTCTAAGGCCATTCTAACTATAATTATTCTACATGTTGGCATGTCGCAAAGTGCGGAAGAGGTATTATGAGGTAATTATTAGTGAAGAATCATTTTGAACCTTGCTCTATCAGGATTTCTTGAGGTTTATTTTCTCATTTATATAAACCATATTTCTTCTTTCTAGAGTTGCCTATATTAGCCCATCAATTAGAGATTGCATTTAATTCTATGCCACAGATTCCTGAATACCAAAGCTTAGGAAATTATGCTTATCCACAAAGTCTGAGGAGAGTGTCTAAAGCTAATGAGGAAGATCTGTGATATCATCAGTATTCTGAGCTCCTTCTGTCCCTCTGCTCAGCTAACCATATGTGGGCTTTCATCCTCCTGGGAACTGTGTCTTAGCAAGTGGGATGTTCCACTGCCAGCTTCCCATTCGCTTTCCCTGCAGGAAGAAGGACAAAGGAGGAGGAGGGATAACACCAAAATAAGAAATTGACACATTCCCAAGAATCTCCCAGCAAAATTCTTTTTAGGTCTGATTGGCCAGAATTATGTCCGACTGTCATTTCTGTCCTCAAGAAGACTGGAAAATAAATATCTCTTGGCTGTGCACTGTACTGTTGTTGAATATAAAGTCACCATTATTTTGTTAGAAAGATAGGGAGGCCAGATCATGAAGAGGCAAGTTACCTGTTTATAATCAGTGTTGACTTTGCAATATAATTTCTCGGTGAGCTGGATTTTTTGCATATTTCAAATAACTTGGTTATGAGTTCATTTGAAGGTTTAGCTGCAAATATTTGAAAAATTATGAAATGACACATTTAAGATTTGATAAGATTTCTTCCTAAGTATTTTCTTAAGCCAGACAGTAGCAGTGAATAGAACTATTTTACCGTCATTTTGCAGATATTATTAAAATTACTATGGGAGAATTTTATATTTCATCTTTAACTCCCCCTACCACAGACGCAGCCCCTATATTACATCATATTTATTGGCATTGTAAAAAACAAAATTTTTTCATCAATTTTTTTCCTATAACCTTGGCTAGCAATTAATTTTGAGTGTAAAAAGCAAGTATTTCTAGGAAATAAATCAAAACTGAGTTTTGGGTCTCATTGCAACTAATTCAAACCACTGAAGCTGATAAATGATTATAAACTTTGAAGAACAGAACTTGTTTGAAATAACTCATTTTTCCTATCTAGAGTGCTAGTTGTCAGTTTTCAGTTTTCATAAGCAGTATAAAATATCTCTCTTACCAGCTGGAAAATCCCCGACTTTCCCCCTCAGTGAATACTTAGTGAATTTCCTCTCTGAGATATTTCCTTACCAGAAACATATGTAAATACATAAACTCAGCTTTATTTGTTTATTCATTTTCGGAAAGCTCTAGTAATATGTATTTTACTCTGACATGTGTTAAATCTTATCATAATGGGATTAAAATCTTATGAACCTTCTGATTTAACACACGTGATTTGAGATTTTTAGTATTGGTCAAATTTTTTAAAAGTTATTGATATGAAATGTCATCTTCATTTTAAGCAAGACAATATCCCTTCATCACTTAACTAATTATAATCACAATTCTTGTCACTGAATAGTCAACTAGATTTTACTGTCACAGATATTTATTTATTTAAAATGTAATGATTTTTTTCATTTAAATCACATTTATTTGTGGTTGCTTTTTATTGTAACAATACTGCACAAAAATATACAGTGATAACATTTATTTTATTTTTAAATGCATTTAAGTAGAAACAGTAGGTTAGTTAAAATAAGTAAATACCATGACACTTGGTTTAAAGTTATGGTTCTTAAATTATAGAATTTGGAGATAGAGCACTTGTTGTAAGATAGAGCACTTAAAAAAATTCCAAATCTTCTTTAAGGAACATCACATGATGTTAAGGAATTAAACAGCTCAATTCCTAAAGCATGAGTATTTGCAAGACAGAAAACACAAGAATAATATAACACTTTTTCTCCTACTTGGGTTTTCAAAATCTTTGTAACTTGTACTTGAATAAGTGGGACTCGCAGAATTTAAAGAAAACAACCATAGTCACTCCCACAACTGTCCTTTCCAAGGATCTCGGGGTGAGGGCGGGGGGCTTGTTCCCCTCAGCTTCTTATTTAAAATCTAAGTTACTATCAGCAAGTCTTGCAGTCACTTCGGTAACTAAAATGTACGGTCTTAGGCAAGATTCCAAACGCAGCCGTCATTTACAGTGAAAACGTCTCCTTTTCCTCCGTTCGAGTCTGCTCAAGACAGGACAACTATCATGAGAAGGAGGGAAGAGTCCTTCCTCTTTTTCTCTAACTGTCCCCCCTCCATAGCCTGCTGAGAGGGATTTCTGATTTTCGCTGAGCCGAGGATAGGAAGAGGAAGAGCTAAGGGGCAGAAGATGTATTTCTTGTTTGGTACTTTTCCACTTGCTGTCAGGCTGATGGCGGTTGAATGCATTGTGGTTCCATCACTGGGATTCGTCAGCTGTGGTTCCCTCGGGATTCTAATACGCTTACCCAGCGGGTTGCTCATGGTTCTTCCTTTGTCTCCCCGTCCCGCGTGTCCAGCAAAAATCTCCAGCCTCATTGTCTTCAAGGTCTCCTTGCTTCCTCCTGGCGTCCTTTTGGAGCAAGCTCTCAGACCACCCAGAGTCTCTTTCACATGGAGAGGGACAGGCCTTCCCAATACAACCTACTCTTCCTGCATAGCTGCAGCAGACAGACTCGAGGGCAGCTCTAATGATTTCTGCCTCCTGGCATTCATGTCCTTTGTGATTGCTTCCCATATGTATGGGCAAGACCTGTGGCTTGCTTTACATCAATAGAATATAGCAAAGGTGACAGGATGTATGTAGCTACGTGTGTATGTGATTACATGATTACATTGCAGAAGGTTGTAGCATCTGCCTCTTTCACTTCCTTGCTGGCTTTGAGAAAGCAGGCAGCTATATTCGTATACTGCCATATGACAAAGAACTGTGGGAAACTTCAGGGAATTGAGAGTGGCCTCCAGCCAACACCCAGCAAGAAAATGGGGCCCTTTGCCCTACGATTGCTAAGAATTGGATTCTGACGACAGTGGAAGCTTGAAAGTGAGTCCTCGCTCAATCAAGCCTCCGTTGAGGCCAGAACCCTGCCAACACCTTGACTGCATCCTTTCGAGATCCTGAAGCAAAGAGTTAAGCCACGCCCAGGATCCTGACCCATAGACACTGAAATAATGAAAGCACATTGTGTTAAATCTCTACAGGTGTGGTCATTTCGTTATGTAGCAGTAGATAAATGCACTGACCTTCAGAGTCCAAAGCCCAAGCCTTAGGCTCTTTTGGTTCCTCAGACCGTGCTAGACTCAAGTCTGTGAGGATCTGTGTTAAGAACCCCATGTGGTCCCCCTGCAGCCTGGCTCCGTGGGCTGAGTGATGAGGGTGAATGCCTCTTCCTCCTCCTGCAGTAGCAGGAGGGGAAGTCACAGGACTTTGTCTTCTTCTGAGGGAATCCTCCAGCAAAGCCGTCAAGTGAAGTTCTGTTTCTGATGAGATTCTCTTCGTTCCATCTCAGTCTCAATTTCTTTTCTAGGCTGGTCGAGAAAAACCTTTTTTGGCTCTTTTTAAATTTCTTCTTGGGCGAATGGCATTTCATGTTGTAAATTGGGAACAATTGTCTGTCGTCTGCTTGGTAAATCACGGAGGGGGTGGTGGGGGTCCCTCCAGGTGCAGGCGACAAGGGGAAGCATTATCTGAAGCAGCTTTTAAAACAATAACAAAACTGCCATCCGCCTTTATCACACGTGATAAATTTGATATGTTCTTATGAG
>NW_011889141.1:442820-446789 GCF_000151845.1 Pteropus vampyrus
TGAGAAAGCAGGCAGCTATATTCGTATACTGCCATATGACAAAGAACTGTGGGAAACTTCAGGGAATTGAGAGTGGCCTCCAGCCAACACCCAGCAAGAAAATGGGGCCCTTTGCCCTACGATTGCTAAGAATTGGATTCTGACGACAGTGGAAGCTTGAAAGTGAGTCCTCGCTCAATCAAGCCTCCGTTGAGGCCAGAACCCTGCCAACACCTTGACTGCATCCTTTCGAGATCCTGAAGCAAAGAGTTAAGCCACGCCCAGGATCCTGACCCATAGACACTGAAATAATGAAAGCACGTTGTGTTAAATCTCTACAGGTGTGGTCATTTCGTTATGTAGCAGTAGATAAATGCACTGACCTTCAGAGTCCAAAGCCCAAGCCTTAGGCTCTTTTGGTTCCTCAGACCGTGCTAGACTCAAGTCTGTGAGGATCTGTGTTAAGAACCCCATGTGGTCCCCCTGCAGCCTGGCTCCGTGGGCTGAGTGATGAGGGTGAATGCCTCCTCCTCCTCCTGCAGTAGCAGGAGGGGAAGTCACAGGACTTTGTCTTCTTCTGAGGGAATCCTCCAGCAAAGCCGTCAAGTGAAGTTCTGTTTCTGATGAGATTCTCTTCGTTCCATCTCAGTCTCAATTTCTTTTCTAGGCTGGTCGAGAAAAACCTTTTTTGGCTCTTTTTAAATTTCTTCTTGGGCGAATGGCATTTCATGTTGTAAATTGGGAACAATTGTCTGTCGTCTGCTTGGTAAATCACGGAGGGGGTGGTGGGGGTCCCTCCAGGTGCAGGCGACAAGGGGAAGCATTATCTGAAGCAGCTTTTAAAACAATAACAAAACTGCCATCCGCCTTTATCACACGTGATAAATTTGATATGTTCTTATGAGATTTTTTTCAATTATTTTCAATTTCTTTGAGACGAAATCTACCGCTTGATTAATGTAAAGTGTCTCTTAAACTAAAACTTTTCCTTCCCAGCAGTTCTGGAGGGAGCAGGACATCTGCCTGTTATGATTCGTATGCATTACACACACGCACGCGCACACATACGCACACACACACACACAGCTGTTATGATTCGTATGCATTACACACACGCACACGCGCGCGCGCACACCCACGCACACACACAGCTGTTATGATTCGTATGCATTACACACACGCACGCGCACACACACGCACACACACACAGCTGTTATGAGTCGTATGCATTACACACACGCACGCGCACACACACGCACACACACACACAGCTGTTATGATTCGTATGCATTACACACGCGCGCGCGCGCGTACACACACACAGAATTCAGAAAATCACATGAAATAATGCATATTAAGTAGAAACGTAGCTTTTCTGTCAATATTTGTCAATGTGAAAAACACATTACTAGGAAAAGGTATCTTAAGTCTCGAAACAAAATGCGGTGATGATTTATACACAGCACAGCTACATCAAAGGATCGCATGAGAAAGGACGTGTGCTCCTGGCGACAGTGCACTCCTGGCTTAGTTGGGATCGATAGTTTAGTTGGAAGTGAAACTAATATTGCTGCCTAGAGCCCGAATCTGAAAAAGAAGCGCTTCGGGTGTCACGTGACCACATCCGGGCCTTCCCGCCCTCCTCGGCGTGGAGAAAAGACTGCCGCTAACGAGTTTGCCATCAGAGCGCTGAAAATGACCGAAATCTTTAAGTCTCTTGAAAAATCGGCAAAGTGGCCAGGAAAAGGGAAGACGGTTTAATCGTGGAACACAGAGCAGTTGTCTCACCAGACCCCACGTGTCCAGGCAGCCCTCTCTCCACCCCTCTTCCTGACACCCCCTAGCCTTCTCCAGCAACTTCCTTACCTGTTTTCTTAGGATAACATCATTCTTTTTTTTTTTTTTTGATGGAAACAGAAATCAATATTCCTATTTATAAAACGTAAAAAAAGGGAGGGGGTGGGGACCCTGGGTATAAAATCTAAATGTTCAGGGTGCAATCAGTCAGAAACACGGAATACCACTTTTGGCTTCCTTCGGTCCTTAACGTGGGGTGCAAGGAAAAAGGGGGCTGCGGGTCCTCCTGCACGAGAGAAACAAAAACCTCACCAGGGTGAGCACCCCCAAGAAAGAGGCATGAGGGAGCAGAAATTTAATTCTGTCCCTCGACTTATTTCCTTCATCAAGCCTTCCTCTAAGACTCTCGACTACTCATTGGTCCTCCCAAGAGAGTCATCTCATAGTACAAATGTGCGCACTGGGGGAGGGAGATGGGAGAGACTGAAGTAGGGGAAGCGTTTATGAATGCGTACACTGTGATGATATTTGTCTGACAGAGCCATGGAGCTCCTTTCACACTTGTTAACCATTCTGTGAGTACAGTTTTGTGTGCTAGTTTTCCCCTTAACGTGATTTTTACCTTACGGATTTTACCACAGCTCTATCAACTCTCATCAAAATCACCTTTAACTTTTATATCACTGCAATCATCCTTTGGGTCTAGAATATCTCAATCAGATTAAATATTCTTCATTTTTATGCATTTGGGTCTGGCTTTCTCTATGTGATAAATAATATGCTCTTCCCGCCACCATCTATTGTATGTAGAAACCACAAAATTATTTATTTACTATTTGCGACAAATAACCACTTTCCTCCAAATCACATTGTCATCCCGACAGGGAAATTATCTAAATCCTTTACTCTGGGCCCTAGAGATGAAGGATAGAAAATGAGGAGAGGAAAAGAAAGAAACCAAGCCATTCTTGAGGAAAGAAATGAGAATGGGAGTCGGAGAAAGGCAATAAAATTCTTTCTTCTCCAGGACAACCAAGTGAAAAAGTTGGGCTCCCCTCCCACCAGGAATTTGGCTCCCTTTATGGGTGCTTAGGCTGGTAGGTGGTTCAAGGTTGCGGAAAACTGACACTAGGCTGAGGCATCACATCGTAGGTGTAACATTTAATACTATTATTTTGCACTTGATGCTGCATTTTTGATGTACCACTCTGATGCACTCCTAGGTTACTCTTCCACGTGAGCTGTCACTCACAATTGATTCTTTGTCATGAAGTGCCCACCATGTGCCAGCACTGTGCTAGAGACTAGCGGTGTCCAATGAGTAAGATATTGTCCTTGCCCTTGGTATGTAGAGAGCATCATGGCAGCCAAAAAGTGGGAGAAGTAGCTTGGACAAGGGGAAGAACAGGCTTCATTGAACAGGTGACATTTAAATGGTGCTTTCAAAGAAGAACAGATGTTTGTGGCCATATGCATTCTAAGCCCTGAAACCGTTTGGCCCTTTGGGCGACCTGGAAGCAGTTTGTTATGATTCTGTCACAGAGAAGTAAGTGATGCAACCGAAAGGCAAAATTTTGGATGCTCAGGGCTTTGAATGCCTCCCAGAGGCATTGAGCTTTGTCAGGGAGGCAATAAGCAGCCACAGAGGATGTAAACAGAGTGGTGACAAAATCTTATTTGTATTTACAAAGGTCCCTAGTACAGTAGTCTCTATAAGGGTAAGGAGAGGTGGACAGGTAAGAAAATGCAAAATAAGGATGTCATATTCATATCAGACAACAAAAAGTCTAAGGATAATTCTTAAATCTGACAAAGGTGCTCATTTCTAATGGCGATATGTTGTCAAGAATCTTTACGACCAAATAACAATATAAAAATAATCAAAACTTTGCCTAGGAATATGAGAAACTAACGAAAACACAATTGTCATGAGAATTTTTAATAGGTATCTTGAAAATTTGAGAAATGTAAGCAAAACAGATGATTTGAATAATAAAATGCTTGAATGAACCAATATAAAAGAAACATGTTTTTTAAGCTCATCTGATACATTGACGATTGACCATATGTTCCTCCTGGCGTACGTCTTATAAATATAGAACATAAGAGCTAGAAGGGGCTTGAATCTTCTTACACGATTCCCAGCAGTGAAATATGAGAACTGTGGCCCAGAGGAAAAAAGTGACTCGTGTG
>NW_011889141.1:446839-460569 GCF_000151845.1 Pteropus vampyrus
CTCCAAATCACATTGTCATCCCGACAGGGAAATTATCTAAATCCTTTACTCTGGGCCCTAGAGATGAAGGATAGAAAATGAGGAGAGGAAAAGAAAGAAACCAAGCCATTCTTGAGGAAAGAAATGAGAATGGGAGTCGGAGAAAGGCAATAAAATTCTTTCTTCTCCAGGACAACCAAGTGAAAAAGTTGGGCTCCCCTCCCACCAGGAATTTGGCTCCCTTTATGGGTGCTTAGGCTGGTAGGTGGTTCAAGGTTGCGGAAAACTGACACTAGGCTGAGGCATCACATCGTAGGTGTAACATTTAATACTATTATTTTGCACTTGATGCTGCATTTTTGATGTACCACTCTGATGCACTCCTAGGTTACTCTTCCACGTGAGCTGTCACTCACAATTGATTCTTTGTCATGAAGTGCCCACCATGTGCCAGCACTGTGCTAGAGACTAGCGGTGTCCAATGAGTAAGATATTGTCCTTGCCCTTGGTATGTAGAGAGCATCATGGCAGCCAAAAAGTGGGAGAAGTAGCTTGGACAAGGGGAAGAACAGGCTTCATTGAACAGGTGACATTTAAATGGTGCTTTCAAAGAAGAACAGATGTTTGTGGCCATATGCATTCTAAGCCCTGAAACCGTTTGGCCCTTTGGGCGACCTGGAAGCAGTTTGTTATGATTCTGTCACAGAGAAGTAAGTGATGCAACCGAAAGGCAAAATTTTGGATGCTCAGGGCTTTGAATGCCTCCCAGAGGCATTGAGCTTTGTCAGGGAGGCAATAAGCAGCCACAGAGGATGTAAACAGAGTGGTGACAAAATCTTATTTGTATTTACAAAGGTCCCTAGTACAGTAGTCTCTATAAGGGTAAGGAGAGGTGGACAGGTAAGAAAATGCAAAATAAGGATGTCATATTCATATCAGACAACAAAAAGTCTAAGGATAATTCTTAAATCTGACAAAGGTGCTCATTTCTAATGGCGATATGTTGTCAAGAATCTTTACGACCAAATAACAATATAAAAATAATCAAAACTTTGCCTAGGAATATGAGAAACTAACGAAAACACAATTGTCATGAGAATTTTTAATAGGTATCTTGAAAATTTGAGAAATGTAAGCAAAACAGATGATTTGAATAATAAAATGCTTGAATGAACCAATATAAAAGAAACATGTTTTTTAAGCTCATCTGATACATTGACGATTGACCATATGTTCCTCCTGGCGTACGTCTTATAAATATAGAACATAAGAGCTAGAAGGGGCTTGAATCTTCTTACACGATTCCCAGCAGTGAAATATGAGAACTGTGGCCCAGAGGAAAAAAGTGACTCGTGTGAGTCATGAAGATAATGGATTTATAACCCAGTTTCCCTGACTCTTTTTCCTAAATAATCTGCTTCGTATCCTTTAACACCGAAGTGATATATTTAATTGACCCACAAGAGGGAGTCAGTGAGCAAGAAAATGTCCTCTGCATTCCCACCTCACCCCAGTGACCTAAAAGCTCTGGTTTTGTGTATTAGATTTGGGTTGGATCCCATATAATCTGGGTGTTTAGTAGATAAATTAATTCATCCCTCTGAGCCTCGGTTTTCTCATCTGCTAAATAGAGATACTATTAAATAGAAAGGTGTTTGTAGGGATCGTTCAGATTGCATATAAAAAGCTTAGCACAAAGCTGATTGTCAAGATAATAGGTGTTAATGACAATGACAGATATGGTGATAATGTTTTCATTTCAAAGAGCTCTTTTTGTGCCCTCAACTTCCTTCTTTGTGTCAGTAATGGTTTCTGCTCTACGGTCAACTTTGTCAGATATTAATAGATTTTTGGTTTAGGGTTTGCCTGATATATCTTTTCTCATTCTTTTTCTTTCAGCTTTTTTGTATCCTTTAAGTTTTGACTTTTTAAAAATCTGGTATGACATCTGTCATTTATTACATATAATATATTCACTCATATATTTAGAATTTGATCCACCATGTTACTCTCGGCCTTCCTGGAAGAAATAAAAGTTCTAATTCTCTTAGAATTTGACAGATGAAATATACATGCTGTGATTTTTAAAGTTATAAGTCAACACATAATAAAAGACTATACAATTACCAGACTAATTGAAGGGAGAAATAAAATAATAAAAAATATTCGATCACTTGAAAATAATGTAAGAAAAAGGAGATAAGAGTGGTTGCAAAAAATAGAAAACATTTTTTTTGTTTCTTCGATTCTTTAATTTGGTTTCTCTATTTTATAGCATTTCTTTCCTTAAATATTTAGTGTCTATTCACATTTTTATTTAATAATTACTTTGTTCAAGTCAGTGAACATATGTTGTGCTTACCACAGTCTACATCTGGTGAGGGAGGAGGAGGCACAAAGACAGGTCACAGGTGAAGGCTGACTGGGATCTAGGTGGGAGAGAGGACCCTTCTGCTCCAGACCAAGCTGCCCTCGGTGTCTCCATCATCAGAATCCTACTTCTAGAGGGTGACTTTCCTTTGGGGGCCAATTCCATAAAACCTATTTCCCTACTCTTCCTTTTTCCCCTGTTATTTTCAAAGTTTGAAGTTTTTTCCTGTCTCCGATCTGCTGCTTACTCAGATAAAGCACTCACCTCCTGTGCATTTGCCTGTAGCATAACTGTCATTTTTCTCAGATAACAGTTCTCAAACTTTGGCGTAGGGATAAACCACATAGTTATGTGATGCCTGGGCAAGAGAGAAAGGGAGAGCTTACTCAGCTATTTCCAACATTATTTTAAAAGTCGGTTACCTAAACAGCTGCCCCAGACCCTGTCCCACTCCCCTGCTACCTATGTGGACTCTATCTGTATCTGATCTTATTGCTATATTTTCTTTTATGCTTACTTTGGGGTGGAGTGATTCTATTCCTGCTGCTCTGTCAAGTTTCATTTCTCCTATTCTCTGTGTTTCCTTAATTCCTCAGAATCACTTGTCGGCTACTGATATCCCTAACTTTTTTGTCATTTCACGCAGTATGGAGTCGGAGGGGAGATTGAACTTGTCCTTAGTCTAGCATCTCAACCTCTATTGTGAGGTCACAAAACTCTCTGTAGCCGTGGCCTCTGTGGCGCCACATTGCTCCTAGCTTTCTTGCTCCCTTCCCTTAGCTCTGTTTTTATGTTCCCCTGGGAACTCCCACTTCTGCTAAGACTGGTTTTATTATCTCACAAAGGGTTTGATCTTCTCTGCCTCCACTTGCAGCGCTGGGTGATCTCATCGCTCTGTATGTGATAATTGCCTGGATTATCTCTATAGCCATGTTCTCACTCCTTAGCTCCTGCCAGCTCTCCAGCTACTCACTTTCAACCCTATTTGAAGGTCCTGACATAATTCAAACTAAACATGCTCAAAAGTTTACTATTTGTACCTATATCTGTCCCCGTCCATGGCTATTGCTTTAGTGAATGGTCCTGTCACTCATTTCCGTTCCCTAACCCAGAATCTGAAGGTCATCTTTTCCTATTCTTTGTCATGACCTTACACATCCATCCCCCCACAAACGACTGCCATGTCTGCTTCCCAAACACCTTTCAAACTCGTTCACGTCGCTCTGCCTTCATTAGCACCAATGGTGCTTCAAGTAACGAAGATCTCTTTCTCGAATGCTTCCGTGAGTCCGATTCCGTGACTTCAGTGTTGTTTCTTCCTCTCGTTGCTCTACATGGCAGCCAGGACGATATTTCTGAGATCCTTTTTTTTTTTTTTTTTTTGAGAATAATAATTTCAGAAGATTCCAGACAACATAGTCTTTCGAATTAGGCAAAACTGGGATCTGGTCTCGCCTACACCAACCATATGCACATCTCAGCTTCAGCTTCACTTCCCGTGAAAAGCACAGCCGACATATGCCTACAGCACGTGACCTGATGTATAGTAAACATTCACTCACATGCATTAACTTAAAGCCCTTTTATATAAATTTCCATTACTTGGAGTACGTTCCAAAGTCCTGCAGGTGACATAAGGCTCTCAGTTCTCTGGCTGTTTTTCCTCTCTGCTCCTATTCTGTTCGGTGATGAGGGCTTCATCATTTCTCAGATGCACCATTAGGTCACTAGCCCTTTGGTTTTTCTTCATTCCACCACTCTGTCCGGAACATCCTCCATCCCTAACTCTTCTTCCATTTGTCCATCCCCTGCTCATTCATCAGATCCCTATTTAGATGCCCTCTTCTCCAGGAAGTCTCTGCATCACCAAAGTTGGATGAATTGATCCTCCTGTGAGTGCTCTTAGAGTACTCTACCTCGCAGGGAACCGAGTAACCTGGATTCTGATGGTATGTTTACCTGTCTGTTGCACCGTAGTTTATAAGCTCCTTTGGGACAGGGATTTTTGCTATCATTTTTCGCCATTTAATCTGCAGCACGTAGCACGCTGCTTGGCTCATAGTAATTTTTCCCTTAGAAAATGCCAAACGAGAGAGAACTGAACACCAGTTTGCCTTCCTCCTCGATATAAAGTAAGTATTGATTTTGTATTGCAAATGAAAATCTTAGGTTCAGAGAAATAATAAGGTTATGCAATAAGTGACTGGAACTGGGTTCGTCTTAGTCAAAGGCCAGGCTCTTTCTATGATACCAGCTGCCTCTTTGATTTAGAAAAGTGTCACATTAATTATTGCTACGCAATCGACTTGTTGCCATTTTACAGAAATTCATCTGCAATGGTGGAATTTCATGTAAATAATACATTTAAATTGTGTAGAGAATGGTAACACACAGTCCTCTAGGGAGACAAGAGCAATGTGTAAAACATATGAAATTGTGAAAAGGGGCCTTTCAAATGATTTTTAAATGCCATTAAATTAGTTTGTGTATATAAAGACCATGGAGCAGAGTGAGACACACAGTAGATCCTCAGCCACCGATCTCCATGGTACTAACCATTACTATTTGCCTATAAAGACCGTATGATGCAGTCATACGCTCAGTAAATTTCACAACAGGCATCCACACCCCTTTAGAGACACAGAATCAGCTCTTCCGACAAAAATAAAGGAACTAGTTTTGCTCTCGGAAATACTCAGCGCAACCTTTGAGATTCAGAAAAAAACTGCTAGAAGAATACAGATTTAAACTGAATGAGGTGTGGAGTAGGGGCAAGCAATTGTACCTGGACTGGAGAAGGCATTTGCCCAGAGTCTCTGGCACTCATAAGGCACACAGCAGACATTGCAGGCTTGAAGAAAGGTAGGTCCAAGAACATGCCTTTCCAGGCTTTTAGGCTGATGGTCCTAGTTCTAGGACCCCTGGGAGTGGAATGAGAGAGGATGAGGTTGCCTCCCATGGCACAAACTGATATTCTGGGTTGAGGCGGGTTGAGTGCACCTTTAAATATACATTTGGGGATATGCTGCAGAAGAAGGGGGTATGGACAGGATCCTGAAGACTGATGTTGGATGCTGAATGAGGTGGTTTTGGTTACTTCTGTTCCCTAAATCCCCAGGCTGTCAGAAAACTGAGAGCAATGCTTTATGTGTTTGACTAATTATTGTATGTACTCTCGATGCCCCTTCTTTCGTGGTCTTTATTCTCTGTCTCTGACACGTTATTTTTACAATTCAACATTTAAGGAAAGATCCGCCACGTGCAGAATTTGGTGGAGATACTGTAGGGCAAAGGCAGGGTCCCCGGGCTTATGCAGGCCCCGAGATTGACTGTGGCCTGACCTGGTTCTCCAACAATCTTGGGCACCATTCGTGAGACCCCACAAGGTGTACACGGAAGCTGCTCATGAGGATGCCTGCTAATGAGAGAGACTTGGTAGGTTCTTAGCATTCTTGGGGTCAGAAAGAAGCTCGAAGGCATCTGTGCCCAGAGCATACTTTCCTCGGATGAGGCAAATGAAACCCAGTAAAGAGAAATAACTTAGCCAGAGTCACACGAGTGAGTAAAAGAGCTGGAAGGATCTCTCGATTCCTAGTCCAGGCCTTTTCCCTACCCAGGTCACCATTTCTGCATTGCCATCACCATCCTCCATGAAACCGTCTAAGTTTAGGCCTCCCCTTGGGCCTCTATTTTATTTCATAAGTTTGAAAAAGAAAGACCATCCTCGTACTCCCCCATTGGCAGTCGTGACCTGTGGGGAAGATAGCGATACGAAAATAAGGAAACTCATGATTGGTGGTAGCACTGATCATCAAGGAGCCTGGAGCCTGTGGAAGGAGACTGGGGTGTTTTCTAGGTCTCCTCACATCTACAGCAGGAATAACAACAACAAAAAAGACGCTGTGGTTATCAATAGCCCCATGTATGTCACACATGGCATGACAAGACTAGGGTTCAGAGTCTTCCCCAATCTGGAAGAAATGTCCCTCATATCTATCCAGTGTTTTCTGTTGTTTTAGCTTTCTCGATATCTGAATGAATATAAGGAAGCTGAACCCTGGAGAGTAAACACAAATTTTTGTCCTTGGGGAATTTACCTTTCTTAGGTAAACACCTGGATTTCTGTGGTATGAAGGTAGGAGGCAGTTATGTGTGTTTACAGCCAGAGTTTTTTAGAAAGAGGGAGTATCATCCTTGAGTGACCAGGACCTGAAGCATACTAGCAGAGAACTATGAAAAGACCTTAAAAGTCACTTGAAGCATTATCTTAACATAGTGTCTGCTCTGGGGAATCTCACCGTCTTATTAAATACAAAGGAAGAACCGCCAGGGATGTTTGGTAAGACAGGACCCGTATTTCCTAAGTCCTCGGTCTAATGGCATGCCTGAGACACCACTGCCCAGTTCCTTTGAATTAAAGAGACGTAAACCAAAGTATATGTGCAATTGGACCAAGAAGAATCACCGAGAGTTACTTTTACACTTTTGGTCCTTATGATGTAAGAGGGAAATAAAGGAGATTTCTTAAACCCTTCCTGAGCATCACAGGTTGAGTAAGCCAGGTGTGGTGGGTGGAGGAGGTGGGGAGTTGTGCCCGAGAGAAGGCAGAGACTCTCAATACTATCAGTGTGTGACGAGATCGAATCCTCAGGTGGTTTTTTTATTGCAGCAGCGTGGCTGGGGGGACAGGGCGGGGGGAGGGGAGGCGGGCAGCACGTACCTGGCCATGAATTCGACGTGTGCAGGTGCCCCCATGTAGGAGTGAAATTGCTGCTTTGGAAGTATTGAAATAAATCAACTATATTTGTGACTCCGAAAAGAAAAAAGAAAAAAACAGATTCGAGGTAAGGTCAAGACAATGGATGTGTGCTGAAGCGGCAGCTTTTCTCCTGTCAACTACATTAATTATGTTAACTTTATCATAACGTCCCTGGCATGCCAGTACTGTCCTGATACGAAAGCCAGATAAAGACATTACACGGGGGGAAAAGTACGGACCACTGTCTTTAATCTTTTATGATTATTGATGCAAAGATCCTCCACAAATAATAGCGAACCAAGTTCAACAGCATATTAAAAGGTTCATATAGTTTGCAAAAATAGTCCCACATATGCAAATGATCAGTGCAATAGGCCACATTAACAGAATGGTATAAACAGTAGCACATGACTACATCAGTGGAGGCAGAAGAAGCATCTGACAAAATTCAGGATCCTTTCATGATAAAAACATCCAGAAAACTAGAAAGAAAAGGAAAGTACCTCAATATAATACTACATATTTAAAAAATGCAGTCAACATTATACCCAACAAAAAATAGATAAGTCAGACTTCATCAAAATTAAAAACTTTTGTTCATAAAAGGAGACTATCAACAGAACTAAAAGACAATGGAGAAATATTTGCAAATCACGTACCTAATAAGGGATTGCAATCCAGAATATATAATGAACTCAAACTGGGCAAGATACTTGAACTAGACACTTCTGCAAAGAAGATATACAAATGGCCAATGATCACATGGAAAAAAAATGCTCAACATCACTAGTCATTAGGGAACTGCATATCAGACCGTCCGTGAGAAACAACTTTGTACCCATTAGGATGGCTGTTGTCAAAAACAACAACAAAAAGAAACGATAAGAAGTTTGACAAAGATGTGGAGAAATGAGAACCCTTGGGCATTGCTGGTGGGGATGTCAACTATTGCAGCCACTGTGGCGAACGGTATGGTGGTTCCTCCAAAACTTAATCTTAGAATTCCCATGTGGGAATATGATCCAGCAATTCCACTTCTTGATATATATCCTAAAAAAAGTGAAAGCAAGAACTCAAATAGCCGATTGTATAGCCATGTACACAGCTACATTCTTCACAATAGCCAAAATGCGAATGCAATCTGTGTCCATTGACAGATGACTGGATAAACACAATGTGGTTTATATGGACAACGAAATATTATTTAGCCTTATAAAGAAATGTTGGCACATGGCTACAACCTGGGTGAAATTTGAAGACATTTCGTTAAGTGAAATAAGCTAGTCACAAAAGAACAGATACCAGATGATTCTACTTATGTTAGGTCCCTACCGTAGTTAGATTCAGAGAGGTAAAGTAGAATGGTGGTGGCTAGGAGCTGGGTGGAGGAGGAAATGGGGAAATAGTGTTTAACCGGTACAAAGTTTCAGCTGAGGAAGTTGGAAAAGTTTTGAGGAGGGATGGCGGTAATGATTGCACAGCAATGCGAATGCACTTAAAACTGCAGAACTATACACTTAAAAATGGTCGAAATGTTAAATTGTATGCTGTGGCTATTTTATCACATGCACGCACACCACACACACACACACACACACACACACACACACACACACAAAACATCGCTGAAGCTCAAATGCTCACTAGGATTCAGCCATTTTCTTCAAAAAACTCTTCTTCAGATTGTTCCAGGATCTCGGTAAATGTCTAGGGCTGTGAAAAAGTTGGTTTCCAGCGTCCTCAGAGGGTCGGATTTCCAGATGTACTCACTCAGCAATTCTAGAGTCGCTTTTTCCGCTTTCGTTTTGTCTCTTTTCTTGCCATTTCAATTGCTGGATTACATTTATTATCACTTATTTGTTTTCTCATAAGTTTCCTCTCTGTACTGAAAAATCACATAACCCACTTCTTATCTTTATTGGTAACCCTTGATTTCTCATTCTCACTTAAAATTTAGAGTTACTCTCTTCGCCCATATCCCAAGTAGCACAAGAAGACCAATTCTCGTCATCCCAATCCCAAATTTTGCTTCTTTGTGGTTCAGTATTTAAATTTTGTCCTTATGTTTAACCCAATAAATTAGATGTTGTCATTCTTATTTTGGAACAAACAACGTGTGTACATGCGTGGTTACCAGCTTATTTGCTCACATTCTTTCTAGTATGGTGGAACAACCTGCTGGGGTTCATATTCCCTATTTTTGAAGCACATCATTTAAAAGGTCTATTTAGTGAATGTCTGTTCTGGAAAACTCTATCAGATGTTTACTTATCTGAAAATGTCTTTATTTTATCCTTGATCTTGGAACATAGCTTTGGTGAATAACAAATTCTAGGTCTATCGTTGTTCTCTCAGGCCTTATATTTTGCTGTCGGGAAGATATTTTGCTGTAATTATCTGGTTTACATTATCAGTTTAATTGCCATTACTTTGCATGTGATTTGACCTTTTTTTTTTTTCTTTTCTTTTTTTTTTTACTACTTCTAAGATCATCT
The DNA here is from genome assembly GCF_000151845.1 of Pteropus vampyrus. NCBI lineage: Eukaryota > Metazoa > Chordata > Mammalia > Chiroptera > Pteropodidae > Pteropus > Pteropus vampyrus. Next base: position 456,444 of record NW_011889141.1, read on the forward strand.
TTGGTCTTTGCTATCTTGTAAATTCACTGTAATGGGATTGAATATATATTTTTCAAGTATTCCGTTTGTGTATGTTTTATGACCGGTGTCTGTGGGTTTACGTGTTTCAATAGTTAAGGCAAATATGCAGGTACTGTCATTCCAAAGATTGTCAAATCCTCTATTTGTTGTCTTCTCTCTGTCTCGTACTCTAATTATCCATATTCTACAACTTCTAATTCTTTACTTCTAACCTTTCAACCTTTTTTTCTATTATGGCCACTTCTTTGTCCACCTAATGGCTTTGGGGTGAGTTCTTTAGATTGATCTTCTGCTTTACTAATTCTCTTTTTAACTGTTCCTTGCTATTTAACACATTGACCAAGTACTTTTTAAATGTCAGCATTATCTTTTATCACGTGAAATTCGTCATGTCACTTCTTGCATGTAATCTGTGCTTTCTCCTTTTTGTGATTCTATTTTTATTTGAATAGTTCATTCATATTTATTACACGTTCTACACTTGATTATTCTAATGTCTGAAGCACTTGATGTTTCTCATAATTAAATTTTGTTTTATGTGAATTTGGTGTGATCTTTGATTATGATGATATATTCAGATCATCCTAATCTGTGGGATTACTTGGAGACTCGAGAATGCTTGCTTCTTTCTTTGTGGAGATGGGTAGTTTTCTACAAAAGTAGCTTTTTGTTTTGTGATTTCTCTTTTATTTCTCAGAATTATAGTTGTCCAGAGAACTACAGCTATCAACTGGTGCATTCATTCTCAGGATCATAAAGAATATATGTTTAATACTTCAGTGAGTCTCTTATCTTCGATAAGTGTACCCTGAAATCTGTGGCTATAGTGTCCCATTTCTTTGATACTTCCTATACATTTGTCCCTAATTCATCCTCATGCATTCTTTATTGTTTATGCGCTTTAAAAAAAAATGTTCTTACTTACATTAAGTACATCGGTAAATCAGTGGTCACATTTTGTTACCACAGTTGTAATGTTGAAAGAGGAAGAAAGGGTAAATAAGGCAAATGTTTTTTTAGAAGAAGAAGGAAAACAAGAAGAGCCCTCCCCTGCCACCTCCAAAAAAACCGATCAGAAGTAAAAATGAAGAACTGGGAAATAAAACTTAAGATTCCTCAAGCCCAACAGAACTCCAAGGAAAGCAGAAGAGCTGACAGGAAGTAGAAGGAAGGCAGCAGGTAGGTCCAGAAGCTAAGACCAATCCTGTTTCTAAGGGGCAGGAGAGGGGAGAAGAAGCTTGGAGAAATGGTTTCCCGGCCCCAAGGCAATGAAGCATTTTTCACTCCTGCTCCATGGGGAAAAGCTGCACAGATAAAGAACTTCATTTCTAAGAGACTTAAGAGAGCCAGCTTAGTTCTTCCACTTGTAAGGATGCACCAGGTGCTTTTGAGGGCTCGTGGGTGCTAGAAAAGGAAGGAGAAAATACATGTGTGTTTCAGGGCCATGGGAACTAAGGCTGCCCCTGGGACAGGAAGGGCATTACGGCCTAAGTGGAAGGACCTAAGCTGGCTCCTTCAGATTCTCAGCTTCATGGATTTCTCGGCTGCTCTGGGACAGAAGGAAGTCTGCAAGGCAAAAGGGCATAAAGGTTCTCATCCTAGGTCACGGAGGCCTTTCCTGTCTTCCTTCCCCCAATTTTCCCAACAGTCTAGGCTGGAACAAGGAAGAGTTTAGAGTTTTCTCTTGTTTTGATGGCTTCCCAGAGACATCCTAAAACACCTGAAGAGGGAGGTGAGGAGAGGCTAGAGAGTTAGGAAGGACCCGCATCCTCTGGCGACGTGAGACAGTCGCGAGGGACCTTCGGTGGCAGTCGTTCTCTGTCCATAGGAACAGGTGCCGTGATGTGAGGGGACCACAAGTGGGTCTCTGTGGTGATGGCCCTTAGTGGTATGTAGATTAAAGCACCGGTTGCATGGGGGCTTGACATGGGCATAAGCATGGAGGGACTAAACTGAAGATACCGATGAAGAAGAAAGAGGGCCTGATGGGAGGAGGGGGGCAGAACAGACTGTTTTGTGGGAACAAACATTATCCCTCTTTACGGGGAGGTGGGAAAGACATGGTAATGGGTGGATCAAACTGAACGTGAACTCCAGGAAAGGAGAGAAAACTCCTCCCTCTCGCCGGACTCCTCTGCCCGCTCCATGGCCTGTGCTGTCCGGAGATGCTCTCCAGTTGCTCCAGTTAGTTCTCCAGGAAAGGCAAGCCTATACCCAAGAGCTAGGTGGGCAAGAATACAGGTGAAGAATCAGAGTTGGAGGAAGCTAGCAGTGGAGATTGGGCTTGAGTAGCTGCTCCTGGAACTGTTCTCTACAGTCCTTCCCAAAACCTCATAATCGCCTTGGATTCTGTTTAATTAAAAAGGTGAGAAGGCAGGTAAATCAATCAAAACCCCCATGAAACAAGTATCTTGATGGAACAACCATCAATTAAAGTGAAAACTGCGGGGAGATACAGTGGCTGGGGCTGAGGTCATCTAAAAGCCAGAGAGGAAAAAAATGCGTGTGTCTAAATCAGAGGACAGGTATCAGAAACTGGTCCCTCCTCCAGTTTGGTCACGGCAGAGCCAAAGATGCAGGCGACCAGCGAAGGTTACGTGGAGGCCTCTGGAGCCTGGAATCTCTCCCACTCCATGGAGAAAGCTACCTACGCGGCCGAGGGAGGGGACCCTAGGCCTTGGAAGCGTCCCAGAGCCGAAGATGATGCTGCATCTCCACCTGCCTCTCCACCTCTGCCTGCTCAGCCAATAACACAGCTCCCACCTGGTGCCCAAGCGCTTGCCTTCGCCTTCTCACTCTACCTAGAAACACCTTCCACAAGGCCAACTCACGGGCACCGCAGTGTTTTTAACTATGAGAAACTCCGACCACATGAAACCACAAAGACGATGTTCCCTACTCCCTCCTGCTCTGAGCCTCATTCTCCCCCAGGAACCTTACCGTGACCCAACCGGAAACCTATTCCTCGGTTCCTGGGTTCACCACCTTCTCCATCCCGGGGAGACGAGGAAGAGGGGGCCACGAACAGGGATGGGCCAAAAGCGGAAAAGGGAAGGAGCAGGAGGCAAAATGTTTCCTGAAAAAATGAGGAGGAGGATGGAAAATAAGTAGGTCACTGTTCTGCACCTGTAATACAAAGTGAAGAAAGTTTATTTTGGAAGGCGCATCCTAGGCGATCTGACCTCCAAGCCCCGGAGTCGGGGAGAGAGGCCAGTGGCAACAGCTGCCTGGTGTTGGGAGCTGATGTACTAAAATGGGCCGTGATGGAGCTGTCAGGGGACAGCCCTTGGGAGCCAGGCCTCAGTGTGCTGTTACCGCAGGGGCTGGCTGTGTGCTGAATGGCGGGGTTAGACGCTGTTCCTTAGCTCTCGTGCTAGCTGCATTCTTGTCTGCTGCTAGCCACCCCATCTGTTGCTACAACATTGGCTCTTGTTCTAGGACTGCTCATGGAGCTCCACACCTCGGCTTCCATTTGCTGCACCCCCCGGATTCTGGGGTTCGCTCTGGCAACTTCTTAGCCATTGCCAGGAAGGGATTGTTCACATTCAGAGCCGTCCTGGCCGAGGTCTCTGTAAACAGCAAACTGTTGTCCTCAGCGTATGTCTGGGCCTCTTCATTCTCCACCGTGCACTCGTTGACCAGGCCAGCTTTGCTCCTCGCCGGGGCAATAACGATACCAGGACTGTTCCTTTACCCATGTCTTTACTCGAGCCAAAGTTTCCTGATCAGTCGTGTCACAAACCACAGTTGCAGGTTGGCCACTTCTGTAGTACACAGGAGCTAAACTGTGGGATCGCTCCTGCCCACCTGTGTCCCAGATCTCAAACTTCACTGTGGTGTCGCCCAAACAGACTGGGTAAGGAAGGCCACTCGAATGGCACTCTCCTGGTCACGGAAGTGCCCTTGGATGAAACCGAATACCAGGCTGGACTTCCCCACTGCAGGTTCGCCCAGCAGGACCCACTCGAATTGGCCTGTTTTGCGAGCCTGGTGCTGCCCATTGGGCCTGGTTGTGCGTTTGCTGGTCATGGCTAGATTATCAGAGCGGGAAAGTGTGGAGGGAAGGGGATGTCACAAAGTGGCAAAAGGGAGAGGGGAGTGGAAG
>NW_011889141.1:461724-465856 GCF_000151845.1 Pteropus vampyrus
GTCTCTGTCTCTGTCTCTCTCTCCTTAAGGTGTTTCTTATTCCACTTTCTTGGCTGGCCTATGTAATAATTACATCTTACGAAGATGTTCTAATAGTTCTTATAATAGTGGAAGGGAATGTAGATCAGAGGTTGTCCGGTCATTTCCAGGATCTCATCTTAAATTACATTTCTTATTGTAGCGCCTTTCCTGCTGCCATGACGACCATGCAAGGAATGGAACAGACCACACCAAAGCATGTGTACCAGCTGGGGCAGCCTGCTGCTGTCCAATCCTACTTGTGGAAAGGGGTAATAGACAAGTTCCTGAAGGGGGAACCCAAAGTCCTTGGGGTAAGTCAATTGTGAATCTGGGAGAAGACCAGTCATGTTGTAAGCTCACAACTGATCAGAGCCATAGCAAGTACTTGGTCCCGTTTGCCTCATGATACGTTAGCCAGCCCTAGGGGCATCAATATCTGATGTTTAGGCCCTATCACTTGAAAAGGGATATAATATTTTATTATATCACGCTTCTAATCTAGTTGTATTAAATATATAATGACTTCAGAGCTATTCTAGGGTGGTGAGTCATTCATGATAACTGTATTTAATTCCAGCATGGAAGAGCAGCCAAAGAAAAGGCCATATGTACATGCGCTGGTGTCCCCTCCACAGACCCTCCTGAGAACTGGTGGCCCCATATTGTTACTGTCTCTCTTTGGGCAATTTTCTTAGCTTGCTCCTCTGAGGATGAAAATATTCTACCTCCGTACATTTCTGTTTGGAGTCTCAGGTGGGTGGGCCTGAAGGAAATGGACATTTTAAAGGAAGACAGGTTAGAACAGGTGGAAGGACAGTGCATACAGAGGTTGATCTCCAGCCCAAGCTTTAAACCAGTGGGACAAAGTCAGGACACTTTGAATCCTTTCTTAACGCCATGGGGTAATCGTACCCCGACTCCTTTAATTTTAGACCCCTGTACACACTCATGTCCTCAGACCTCAGACCCCACGCCCCAAGAAAATGTCATATTGCTTTTCTCTTTTTCTTCCCCTGCAATACTCTTCTTTATTCAGATTACTTATCCTTGCTAGAATCCCTCCTCCCTCATTTCTGGATCACTGCTCTCTGTGTGCAAAAGAGAGCAACAGTCATAGATACCAGCAGAGAACCTCTAGGTAGATCCCAATGCATTCTTTTTACCTTGAAATTACTGGGGCAATTGAGAGAGATATCCTGAGAGATACTTTTAGTAAGTTAATACATCCACAGTTCTTTATATGAAAGAAATAAAATTGACGAGGGAAATCAAGAAGAGCACTTGACTTTCAAAATATGGAGAACAAGGGTAATTCAGTGGTTGGAAAGGGAGTGGCTTGGGCATCATTTTTGTGGTAGATAATCAGCTTTCACTTTTTTTCTTTTTTTTAATCATTTTTAGGTCGTGCAGATCCTGATTGCCCTAATGAACCTCAGCTTGGGGCTGATAATTATGAGCACCACGTTCCCACATTTTGCATATGCATACACACACCCCTTTTCAGTGTATACGGGGTACACAGTTTGGGGGTCAGTGATGGTGAGTAGAACATCTTCTGGTCTCGTTGGAAAATAATCTTTAGTTTCTTTTTTTTTTAGTAATATCTTATTAAATTTTAGTACCATATTAGGGTTATCTATATTAGGAATTTAGAAGCTTTATATTTCAGTGCCCTCGAACAGTTTAAATACCATTTCAGTTAGATATTTTCCCCTGTGAATTATCTGGTAGAATTTCTTTGTTGTTTTGGGGAAAAATGGGCCAATTATTTACAAACTTTTATGTTCTCCCAATATAGCTGATCTGTTTAATGTATTTATGACATCTGAGGATAGATTTTGGTAAGCTATGACTTCAACTATTTGTTTAAAGTTTTTGACCTGCCTTTTCCTCCGTGTTACCAGTTTATTATTTCGGGGTCCTTGTCAATTGCAGCAGAAGCTAGAACATCAAAAGGCCTGGTGAGTAATATTTACTCTCTCTCTTTTCTGTTTCAAAAGAAGAAGGATTAACCAAGTACATATTCTGCCAGATTTTGTTTGTTTTCAAAAAATCAGGAGAGAGTATAAGTTTTACTAAGTTGAATCGGTCTTTCAAAAATTATAATTTAAAAAATTGGCTGATCATTGCATTACCGACATGCGCGTGAATAGTTGGGGAAGGTAGCTGCTGAGAGAATCTTCATGAAAATACAGAATTCCTGAGAAGAAATATTAAATGGGTCAGTCAAACAAACCCTGTAGCTTGAGATCCAATTCATGGCAATGGTGACAAGTGTTGGTGTGGCTTATTATTTATGACTTATTGATTAAAGTTTCTATTCCAACTGTATGCAGAAAGGGTTTTGATTCAGTTTGCAATGAAAGAAATTCATAGTAATCTATTAAATAAGAAGCAGCTAATTTAAAACATAACATTCACGCTAGTTTATCTTTCACAAAGTCAATGAAAGGCAAAAGCCCAGATCTCAACAAATGTTTTTCCTGGCTAAAGACCATATTTGCATTTTCTTTGCTCAAAGGATAAATGTCACACTGGAGCGTGACCAAGTCTACCTCGCCTCAGTCTGTCTCCCTAGCATCTCCTTCAGGTGTCACCGTTCAGATTGATCTTGTGCAACATCCACACTAAACCTTTCATAGTTTCCTGAGGAATATTAGTTCTCATAAAAAGCCTCCATGACTTCATCGTGAGAAGAGACCATGGAAAAAGAAATACACAGCAAAGAGAGATAATATGCAAAAAAAGGCAGGGAGGCATGAGAGGCGAACGACATTTAGAAAATACTGAGATGCCGGGCACCTGAAGCAGAGCAAGGTAGAAGATGGACATAGATAGGACGGCTCAGCTGAAGTGTGGAAGGTATTGAAAGCCCCACTAAGTAGATTGGAGTTGATTGCACGTGCCCGTGGGAGTCATCTGAAGGATTCGAGCTTGGAAAAAACAAGATCATATTTGGTTTTTGGCAGGAGCTTAGAGTCGAAACTACTCTAAGGAAAGAGACACGTTAGGAGAGTATTGTAATAATCAAGACAGAGAAGATGGACTGGGTTGGGCAGGAAGTGGTGGGTGTAAAGAGATTAATGGAGACATATCTTGAGGACGTTGTTGGATTGTTTAATTGATTTTCTTTCATTTCTAGGTTCGATGTAGTCTGGGATTGAACATCACCAGCTCTGTCTTTGCTATAACAGGAATCATACTCACTGCCATCAGCTTGAGTGTTTTTTCATTCACCTATAGTCACTGTGGATATGAAACGATGTTGGAGAATTGTTTCATGATCAACTCTATTTTTATGGTGAGCGCTTCTTCTTTTCATGGAAGTCTGTGGTGAAAGCAAGTCAGAGGAGCCCTGACTCTGGCAGAGTAACAGTCAGTATTCCCCTAACTGATGAGTCACGACATCTCATCTCAATTTGTTCCTCCTCTATATGTGATGAGGAAAAGTGGGAAGAAAGCTCATAGTTATAGAACACCTTCCCTCTAATAGCGTGCTAGGCGTTTTGCATGTTTCCTGTTTAATTTCAGAGCACTGATAAGTACGTACCATTATCGGCTCTAAAAATGGAGCCCAGATGCCAGTCCCTAGATGTCCCCAGCGCTTCTTGATGGAGCCTGATGGACATACCTGGTTCTCTAATAATAAAGTAAAATTGTCTTGAACATTATCCGACAAGTGCTGAATAACATCTCTGGATGCGCTTGCAAGATTAAGCACTTTCGGCCTCAATATCTAGCTTCTGGCAAATTCTCAATCACTATTCTATATTTTACTACTTTTCTGTATCACTTTCCCTCATCTAAATGTTCTCCTCATTGCATTATTCTCCACATTACCACTTACACAAGATTTTGTAGGTAGTAAAACTTCTTTGGGCCATTGGGTAACTGTGTGGAGGAAGGACTATCACAGCATAATATAACAAACTAAAATGAAATTATTTTAAAAATTTTATTAAAAGTTCCATTAGCCATCCTCAACACCACTGAATTTTCTGTGATCTCCCCTCCATAGGACCTTTAGGCATTTCACTGTGCTGCTTATTAGTTCTTTCTCTCATTATCTCTTTTCCTCCTCTAAATTTGGAAACCCAACTTTCTTCCTTAT
>NW_011889141.1:465906-470305 GCF_000151845.1 Pteropus vampyrus
AGTCACGACATCTCATCTCAATTTGTTCCTCCTCTATATGTGATGAGGAAAAGTGGGAAGAAAGCTCATAGTTATAGAACACCTTCCCTCTAATAGCGTGCTAGGCGTTTTGCATGTTTCCTGTTTAATTTCAGAGCACTGATAAGTACGTACCATTATCGGCTCTAAAAATGGAGCCCAGATGCCAGTCCCTAGATGTCCCCAGCGCTTCTTGATGGAGCCTGATGGACATACCTGGTTCTCTAATAATAAAGTAAAATTGTCTTGAACATTATCCGACAAGTGGTGAATAACATCTCTGGATGCGCTTGCAAGATTAAGCACTTTCGGCCTCAATATCTAGCTTCTGGCAAATTCTCAATCACTATTCTATATTTTACTACTTTTCCGTATCACTTTCCCTCATCTAAATGTTCTCCTCATTGCTTTATTCTCCACATTACCACTTACACAAGATTTTGTAGGTAGTAAAACTTCTTTGGGCCATTGGGTAACTGTGTGGAGGAAGGACTATCACAGCATAATATAACAAACTAAAATGAAATTATTTTAAAAATTTTATTAAAAGTTCCATTAGCCATCCTCAACACCACTGAATTTTCTGTGATCTCCCCTCCATAGGACCTTTAGGCATTTCACTGTGCTGCTTATTAGTTCTTTCTCTCATTATCTCTTTTCCTCCTCTAAATTTGGAAACCCAACTTTCTTCCTTATTATGCAGATCAGTTGCATTGCCTTTTCTTCATTCCTAGCTAAGCCTTAGTAAATCTTTAGTGCTATATTTTCACACCAAAATATCCCCTTGAGCATCTCTGCTGAACTAATTTACTCCCCTTGAGATTTCGAACAGTTCTTTTTTTAAACTTTTTTGGTTTTGTTTTTCCATTACAGTTGACATACAATATTATATTAGTTTCAGGTGTACGATATAGTGATTAGACATTTATATAACTTACGAAGTGATTGCCCCAATAAATCCAGTACCCATCTCACACCATGCATAGTTACTACAATATTATTGACTGTATTTCTTATGCTACATTTTATGCCCCCATGACTATTTTGTAAGTACCAAGTTGTATTTCTTAATCTCTTCCCTTTTTTCACCCAGCCTCCCAATCCCTCTCCCATCTAACGACCGTCAATGTTCTCTGTATCTATGAGTTTCTTCCCGATTTGTTTGTTCGTTTCTTTTGTTCTTTAGATTCCACATATAAGTGAAACCATATGACATTTGTCTTTCTCTGTCTGACTTAGTCCACTCAGCACAGTACCTTTTAGTTCCATCCATGTTGTTACAGATGGTAAGATGCCATCCCTTTTTATGGCTGAGTAATATTATAGTGTATAAATGTACCACCTCTTTTGTATCCATTTATCCATTGATGGACACCCAGGTTGCCTCCATATCTTGGCTACTGCAAATAATACTGCGACGAACATATGGATTCATATGTTCCTTCAAAGTAATGTTTTAGATTTCTTTGGATAAATACCCAGAAGTGGGATTACTGGGTCCTTTTTTGTCTCTTGGTATAGCCTTTGTTTTAAAGTCTATTTTGTCTGGTGAAAGTATTGCTATGCCAGCTTTTTGTTTGTTTCTATTTTCATGAAATATCCTTTTCCATCCCTTTACCTTCGGTTTGTGTGTGTCTTTCCATCTGAAGGGAGTCTCTTGTAGGCAGTATATGTAAGGGTCTTGTTTTCTTATCCATTCATCCACCCCATGTCTTTTGATTGGAGTATTTAGTCCATTACATTTAAAGTTCATAATATGTAGTTATTGTCGTTTATTTATTTTTTATTATTTTCTTCTTCTTCTTAAAGAAGTCCCTTTAATATTTTTGGTAATACTGGTTTAGTGGTTATGAACTCCTTTAGCTTTTTCTTGTCTGGAAAGCTCTTTATCTGTCCTTCAGTTGCTGGGTTGAGTAATCTTGGTTGGAAGTCCTTGCTTTTCATCATCACTTTGAATATTTTGTACCAACCCCTTCTGGCTTGAAAAGTTTCTGTTGAGAAGTCATCTGATAGTCTTATGGGAGCTCCCTTGTAGGCAACTAAATGCTTTTCTTTTGCTGTTTTTAAGATTCTTTGTCTTTAATTTTTAGCATTTTAATTATGATGTCCTGGTGTGGTTCTGTTTGGGTTCATCTTGTTTGGACTCTCTGTGCTTCCTAGATTTATATGTCTATTTTCCTTCACCAGTTTAGGGAAGTTTTCTGTCATCATTTTTTCAAATAGGTTTTCAATTCCTTGTTCTCTCTCTTTTCCTCTGGTACCCCTCCCATGAGAATGTTGGTACGCTTGATGTTGTCTCCGAGACTCCCTAAGTATCATGTTTTTGGATTCTTTTTTCTTTGTGTGGTTCCAACTGGGTGTTTTCAGCTGTCTTATCTTCTAAATCACTGAATCAGTTCTGCTTTGTCTAACCTACTGTGGATCCCCTCTAATGCATTCTTTATTTCAGTTATTGTGCTCTTCACTTCTGACTGGTTCTTTTTATGTTTTCTGTCTTCATCTTTATGTTTCCTCTTTGTTGAAGTTCTCACTGAGATCACTGAGCATCCTTATAGCAAGTGTCTTGAACTCTCCACCTGGTCGATTACTTGTCTCCACTTTGTTTAGTTCTTTTTTGGAGCTTTGTTCTATTCTTTCATGTGGGACATGTTTCTTTGTTCCACATTTTGACCATCTCCCTGTGTTTATTTCTATGTATCAGGTAGGGCTCCTAAGTCTCCTGGTCTTATTAGAGTGGTTTTATGTAGTAGGTATCCTGTGGGGCTCAGTGGCACAGTCTCCCTGGTCACTTGAACCAGGATTTGCAGGTGTGTCCCTTGTGTGAGTTGTGTGCCTTCCTGTTGTAGTTGTGCCTTGTTTGCTATTTGCACGTAGTGGGAAGGATTGACCCTAAGGGTGATTGGTTGTGAGGACTGGTCGTGACTACAGTAGAGGGGCTGTTGTTCAGGGTTGACCCTACAGAGCAGGATTCACTTTAGCAGGGCTCTCGTGCCTGCCCAGTCTTCCCTTTGGGTGTGTCATCTTCGAAGGTGACTAGGAGGGTTCTCACCACAGGCTAAGTTCAGCTGCCACCTCGACCCTTCCCAAGGCCACCTGGCATGAGCCACAAAGTAATCCACAGATGGCCTCCACCTGCACTGGGCTTGGAGGTGCCTGGGAGAGGTCAGGCCTCCAACGAAAGCTGGCTTCTGCCAATGCCAATCTTGGGGCTGCTCAGCAAGATTTTAGGAAAATCTGCAGCATGAGCTGTGGAAAAGTCATTGGATTTTATTTGGGTGGGTGTATAATTTGGGTGGAGCAGGGTCTCAAGGAATCACCAGGGTAAGGCAATGTTAGCCAGGTTGATAGAGATTCAGATATGACACCTACAGGCTGGGAGAAGGGAGGACCCAACAAAGGAACAATGGCTTCTGCCAGTACTTCTGTCTGGGAGAAAGCTTCCCCTCCAGCCCTTGCCCTAAAGCCAGACAATTTAGTTCCTCCCCATATGTCCCTGGCACCTTGTGAGCTGCTGTCCCAGCACTGGAGCTCAGAGAAGATGAGTCCATCAGCAAGTAACTCTATGCATGGGCCCTTTAAGAGGAGTGCCTGGTACTCCGGAAGCCGTCTGTCTCACTCAGCCACAATCTTTACTAGTTTTCACAACCAGAAGTTATGGAGGCTTTTTTTCTTGGCACTGGAACCCTAGACTGGGGACTCCGGTGCCTGGTACCCTTACTCCTCAGAGAGGACCTCTGCAGCGGAGATAGCCCTCTTGGTTTTTAACTGCCATATGAGGGTGTGAAACCAGCCCATTCCATATCTCTGTCCTTCCTACCAGTCTCAATCTGGCTCCTTCTGTATATCCTTAGTTGTAGGACTTGTGTTCAACTAAATGTCCAGCAATTCTCACTGATGGTTGTTCTGTAGTTTAGTTGTAATATTGAAGTGGTCGTGAGAAGAGATTGAGCACAGCATTTTGCTCAGATCAACATTTCTAGCAGTTCCTATAGTAAGCAATTTTGTTTCCTGCTGCTCACTCAAAATATGAAGAGTATTTCTTCAGAGAATTAAAATTTTTTCCCCTGTGGTCACACAGTTTGAAGTTGGCAAAAGCAAGATTAGGTTTAGTAACTTCCTGCCTCTAGTTTTTCTATTATTTAATATTGTTCCGTGTAGTTATCCTGAAGAATCTTACTTTCAAAATTTCCAAAATTTTCTCTACCCATAGACGTTAAGGGCACAAAGACAGGGACAAAATCTGAAACTGACCAGCTTCGTGGGTCTGGCTTCATGAACATTGGACCTTTGCAGTCACACAGGGCTTTTTAGTTAGAAGAGCCTATACCTGGTTTACTACTCCACTGTTATTATCTTGAAGTTCCTAATAATTTTTTAACAA
>NW_011889141.1:470355-472629 GCF_000151845.1 Pteropus vampyrus
TCTGTCTCACTCAGCCACAATCTTTACTAGTTTTCACAACCAGAAGTTATGGAGGCTTTTTTTCTTGGCACTGGAACCCTAGACTGGGGACTCCGGTGCCTGGTACCCTTACTCCTCAGAGAGGACCTCTGCAGCGGAGATAGCCCTCTTGGTTTTTAACTGCCATATGAGGGTGTGAAACCAGCCCATTCCATATCTCTGTCCTTCCTACCAGTCTCAATCTGGCTCCTTCTGTATATCCTTAGTTGTAGGACTTGTGTTCAACTAAATGTCCAGCAATTCTCACTGATGGTTGTTCTGTAGTTTAGTTGTAATATTGAAGTGGTCGTGAGAAGAGATTGAGCACAGCATTTTGCTCAGATCAACATTTCTAGCAGTTCCTATAGTAAGCAATTTTGTTTCCTGCTGCTCACTCAAAATATGAAGAGTATTTCTTCAGAGAATTAAAATTTTTTCCCCTGTGGTCACACAGTTTGAAGTTGGCAAAAGCAAGATTAGGTTTAGTAACTTCCTGCCTCTAGTTTTTCTATTATTTAATATTGTTCCGTGTAGTTATCCTGAAGAATCTTACTTTCAAAATTTCCAAAATTTTCTCTACCCATAGACGTTAAGGGCACAAAGACAGGGACAAAATCTGAAACTGACCAGCTTCGTGGGTCTGGCTTCATGAACATTGGACCTTTGCAGTCACACAGGGCTTTTTAGTTAGAAGAGCCTATACCTGGTTTACTACTCCACTGTTATTATCTTGAAGTTCCTAATAATTTTTTAACAATAGGCCCTGTAAATAATGTAGCTAGTCCTGCCTTTATCTCCATTACCTTCTCTCCGGAGGCAGCCACAAATTCCTATGTGTAAACATTTTTTCTGCTTCTCCTTATAGCAGAGGACATCCATAAGGGCTCCCTAGGATGTGAAACATCAGGTCTGTTCCCATTTGGGCACTTGAATGGTCAGTCCACAGCTCTGTGAGCCCATGCTTTATGTCCAGCCCTAGGATTGGCCCCTATCTTCAGGAAGCTCCAGTCTCTTGGGGAGGAAAATATGGAAATATTGTAAAGCAGTTAGAGTTGGACAAAGGCCCAAGAAATTATTTTTTAATATAATTATAAAAAGAGGTTAGAAAAAAAATGAGTTCTTTGTAGGAAAGATAAAGTGCACACAACTTGGAATCATTAGGCAAAAATGTATGAAACTGCCAATGATCAACTCTACTTGATCTAGAAAGACAGTAGTTTCATATGGTTCAAACTAATATATTACCTTTGGCTACTTTTTGTTGGAAATCTAGCTTGGCGTCTGTTTTTTTGTCAATAAAGTTTTATTGGAACATAGCCATGCCCATTTGTGTGCATATTGCCTGTGGCTGCTTTTGTGTTACAACAGGAGAGTTAGGTATTTGCAACAGAGACTTTATGGCCTGCAGAACCTGAAACATATGCCATCTGGCCCCTCATAGAACGTTTGTCAATTCCTGGTCTACCTTACAAGATAGTAAGATCCTCGAAGTCAGAGAAATTGTCTGTTTTGTTTGTTGCTTTGTCTTCTGTCCCTACAACAATTCCTGAAACATAGATGCTACTGAATATGTTGGAGAGACAAGTAAACAGGTAAAGAAACCATGAATGCAAATATTCTCGAGGTCCACTTGAGTCTGCGTCACTCATTCCTGGGTTCCTGTACTATTGGCTCTTCCACAGCAGAGGTACTGTTGCCATCCAGAGAAAAAGAGAGAATATTTTAGACCGAAGAATTCGAGGTATCAATTCAGGCATGAAACTTGAATTTTTAGAAAGGAGTGTACACTCCAGTGTTTCTCAAATCTGACCGTGTGTTTTGGCTCAAAATTAGACCTAAAGCCAATCCTGGGGGAGCTGGACTAAAGACTAACGTGGCGTCTATTGTTGCAATAGTTTTTTTATTGTTGTTGTAACAAATTACTACAAATTTAGTGACTTAAGACAACATAAACTTATTCTCTTAGTGTTCTGAACGTCCGAAGTTTGGAATGGTTCTCACTGGGTTAAAATCTAAGGGTTGGCGAGGCTGTTTCCCTTTTGGAGTCTGTAAAACAGAATCAATTTCCCTGTCTTTCCTGGCCTCTGAAGGAGGCCTACATTCCTGGGCTTGTCATCTCTTCTTCTTTCTTAAAAGCAAGCAGTGCAACATCTTCAAATCTTTCCTGGATTTTGATTCTTTTGCCTTCTGCTTTCGCTTATTAGGATCCTGTAATTACTTTTGGGACCACCTAGATAATCCAGGATAATCTCTCCA
>NW_011889141.1:474814-479598 GCF_000151845.1 Pteropus vampyrus
GTTTTCTGATGATTCCTGCCATTCTGGATCAGTGGTTTTTGCAGTGTTTTAGTCATGGCAGGCAAGTCCATGGTTTGGGGATGCTGTTGCCATTCGCTTAAACAACCTGGTTTGGAAGATGAACTCTTCATTTTCCAAAACGCCTTGGGCACCATCATCCCCATGTAAGATCAGTCCACTTGCCCAGACCACAGCCACAGCTGTCGCCATCCCACGTTAAGAGCGATCACTGCGCATTTTTTCATAGAGGTAGCCCGATTGGGAGAATGCCTGAGAAACACCACCACACTGATTTCGAGACTCAATTCAGAGAAGAAGGGATCGGCTCTGATAGCGATGATATTGTGTAGACGGGAAACAGAAATCCGTGAGGTTGTTTGCTTGAGTAATCTATGGCGTTCTGATCGATTTCACAGGTTGTGATCATTATGCCATCAAATCCTCACATGGCAGAAGCACCATCCCCTGCAGCATTTTAAAAGGTTCGACGCCACCAACAGACCAACAGGAAAATGTTCCAGAAAATCTTTCCTGACAGTAATGCAAGAACCCCGCTTGGAAAATTACTAGAATCCAACTCTGATTTGGATCATTTATATTAAAATTCAGAATCATGTTCCTATTTTTCCTAAGGACTCAACAACTCATTTCACCGGCTCTTTATCAACAGTAGCAGAAGATAAAGAAATAAATATAATAATTCAATAACACTTGAAAACTTTCATCCAACTTTAGGACTTTATGTAAGGACATCAAGGCGGAAAAATAAGGTTGGGCAGAAAAATGACAAAAAGATACTGGGAAAATGAGGCCTCCATGCAGACGACGCATTTCTGCCTCCCAGGCCAACACCCCTCCCACCTGTCTGACTCTTTTCCTAATTTTGAGAATGCGGAGTGTTCTTACCTTCGTAAAGTTAAGATGTATGGCTTTTTCCTTGCTTTCCTCTCTCTGCTTTCCTTCTCCCAGAGAAAATACCTTTAAATAGTACAGTCAGGCCTTGTATGTGCACAAATCATTATTTGAGAGTAAGTTCACATAGAGTAAAAATCATCTCGTGGATCAGATTCAACTTCTATTTTCTTTCCCTCTGTCTTCACCTTCCTCTTTCCCTTCCTCGTTCCTTCCTTTCTTCCTCCATCTTTTCCGGGGCAGGAATATATCCTAATCACATTTATATCCGGCGCCATAGATGTAATTGTGCCATACGTGGTATTTACTGCATGTTAATGAAATACACTTGATTTATTACAGAACAAAAATAAATAAAATTAGAAACAGTAAGTTCGTGTACTGCCTACTTCCCACATAGATGTGACATGGTATAAAGAGACTAAGCGTTGAGATCAGTAAATGTAGTATTATAGTAAGGCACATGGGCTTTTTAATCAGACAGCCCTGGGTTTTCATGTCAAAAATTCCATCTTTCTCAATTGCTACCTGAATGGTCATTGACACACCACACATTTTTCTGTACTTCATTTTTCTCTTCAGTAACATAGTGATCATATCACCTAACTCATAGACCTGTGATAATTACTCAGTATGTTAGGGGTAGAGCAGCTCTTACTCTGATTGGCACGTGCTGAGCCTTACAAGTTTTAATTTCTACACACAAGTGAATACATATACATGTCTCTGTATTTGTGTGTATATATGCGTATATAATCACTTTATGCACATATTTATGAAGTGCCTGTGATGGGCAGGTATTATTTTTAGCATACGAGAATACACCAGTGAACAAACGAGATGATGTCTTTCCTTTCATGTAGGATAAACTTATACAGCAGGGCATAATTTAACATATAAACAATCAAAATATTTGCAAATGTTGTTAGAAGCTGTGTGGAAGATAAAGCAAATTAATGGGCTGGAAGATGGCTGGTGATGATTCTGATATTGTCATTACGATAGGAGAAAAAAGATTATTGCATTTTTATGGACATTTTCTTTTTTAATATTTTTTCAGTTTTATTGAGGGATAATAGACAAAAATTTTCTGTGTATTTAAGGTATACAGCATGATGCTCTGATACAGGTAAACACTCTGAAATGATTACCACATACCCGTCATCTCACATACTTATCTTTTATTTTTGTGGTGAGTACCCTTGAGATCAATGCTCTTAGAGAATTTCAAGTATATAATACGGTATTATTAAGTGTAGTCACCAGATCTCCAGAATTGACTCATTCCACTTAACTGAAACTTCATGCCCTTTGGCAAGCAGCTCCTTATTTTCCCCAGCCCCCAGCCCCTGGCGACCACCATGCTGCTCTCTGCTTTGATGAGTTTGACTTTTTGGATTCGCTGTATAAGTGAGACTGTACGGTGTTTGTCTTTCTGTGTCTGGCTTATTTCACTTAGCACAGGTCCTCTAGGTTCAACCATGTTGTTGTGAATGGCAGGTTTCCCTTTTTTTAAGGTTGAATGTATATAATTCACATTTTCTTTATCCGTTATCCATCGATGGACACTTAGGTTGCTTGCATATCTTGGCTGTAGTGAATAATGCTGTAATGAATGTGGAAATGCTGACATCTCTTCAAGATAGTGATTTCATTTCCTTTGAAGCATACCCAGAAGTGGGATTGCTGGATCATATTGTGGATCTCCGAGCCCTTTCCCCATACCTTACCCTATGTGTCTCCTTCATCTAGCTGTTCCTGGTAGGTCTAAACATTTTAATCTAGTGAATAAAATTTCTCTGAGTCCTCTAGCAAATTAATTGAACTCAAGGAGAGGGTCATTGGAACCTCTGATCTATAGCTGGTTGGTCAGAAGCACAGATAACAACCTGGAATTGCAGCTGGCATCTGAAGTGGGGGGCACTCTTGTGGGACTGGGCCCTTAACCTGTGTATTCTGATGCTCTCTCCAGATAGATGGTATTAGAATTGAACTGAATGGTAGGACACCATGCTGGTGTCCAAGAATCGTTTGGTGGGATGGAATCCCCACCCCCACAACACACACGAGTTGTAATTAGTGGTCAGAACCATTTTACAGACACACAACTACACTGTGTCTTGCTGAATCATTTGAAAGTAAGTGCTCGATATTATGATCTTTTGTCCCTAAATACTCAAGATTTATCTCCTAAGGATAACATTCTCCTATATAACCTCAAAACTATTATCATATCCCTCAATTTATTAATATAATAATCTAATAGATAGTTTCTCAGAAAATCTGAGCTCAAGCCAAAAGTACAATGTTGTAGTTTTCTTGAAAAACATAATTGTAGCAAGATCTCTTAGATAAATTGATACTAATTATGCATCAATATTTATTATTCATGAGGGAATTAGCTTAGGTCTTGTGTTAGTTTGACATAGCACAGTTTAAACCATCTATATGTTCCCATTAAGGCAATGTTTCTCCAAATAGCTTGGATGCTAAGTGCAGATGTTGATTGATTCAGAGAGCAGTCAACCTCATCAAAACCTTAAAACTGTTATCTATCACTTGGCCCAAATTAATAACGAGCAGAGATATTTCAAGACATTTGCAGATACAATCTTTAAACAAAATACAAAGTAAGACATGTCAGATACAAATAGAAAGCAATTGATCTATTACTTATCTATCGCAAGCAAGATTTTATTATATTAGAGACACCCAAATGTCCTCCTCAGCAATCAGAGCCAGAGGCCTGTTTCTAGCTGTTCATTTCTTCAGCTCACAAAGACCCTCCACACTTCGGTTTGCTCAGCTCTGTTTGAGAACAGTGTGTTTCCCTTCCTTCCTGTCACACGCCCCTCTTCTCTGTTGTGGGAAGAAACTTTTCATTTATGTATGGGAAGTTTCTGTCACTGCCATGAAATTATGCTGAACTCTACTACTTTTTCTGAATTCCTGGAAGGCCGGAGCAGATTGCCAGGCTATATTTTCAACTGCAGATTTCCTGTTGCCCAGTAGTCATTTATCTGCAGATTATGAGTAAGACTAAAGTTCTTGCAAGATAATACATTTTTCCATGCCAACCATTCACACATTAGTGAAGCCCAAAAGAAGGCAAGAGGAAAGAGGAGGAGGAGGAAGAGTTGGAGGAAGGACTGGTGCAGGCGTAGAGAGAAGACAGCAAGGAGACCACTTTGGGGCCACTACTCTGTAGAGTTCTGGTCTCATGTCATCCTCGCCACCTCTCTGAGTTCAGGTAAAATTATAATAGTACAGAGAGAAAAACACTGGAGAGGGAATCTTTGCTTGGGTTGATAGATTGACTCGGTTTATTGGCAAATTCCATTGAAGAGAAAGTGGTTGTGTTTGTCCCTTAAGAGGCTGGGCTCCATCTTTGTCAAAGCCCAGGAGAAGAGCTGTACCCTATTATTTTACTGGGTGCTGAAATGGTGGTGAGGTCACAGGGCATGATGGGAAAATGCCAGCAGGTGCCTCAGGAAAGAGGAAGAGGTGCCACGAATCCAGAGAGAGAGGGGTGGAGGTTTTTCTGTTGCTCTTGCACAACTTGCTGGGTGAGTCTGTTCCCTCCCTCCGACACATCTCTAAAATTGAAGACAAGGGGATTACATTTAGAGAGCTGCGTCATTCTGGTCCTGAAAATTAAGCTGACCTTTCAAATGGTATGTCTTAACGTGTTTCTTCACCGGAAGATGAATGCACGGTATTATGTGCAGAACCCACATCCCCAGAAGTGACAGTGATTGTTCAGACTTTGTTCCTGGCATTTCCTCCAAGGAAAGGAGGACACTTGTGGAGTGGGGCTCTTCAGCCACTGTGACTCGCTCTGACTCTGGCACCCTTGCCATATCCATCAAAAT
>NW_011889141.1:480908-485448 GCF_000151845.1 Pteropus vampyrus
GAGGGTCCAGGCTTTGAATGTGGTTTTAATGACACCAAGTCGTGTCCTCATATTACTGCCTGCTGCTACTTCTCCAAGGAATAAACTCTGACACAGGCTGACATTGCTGGGTAGGGAGTGAATTGTGCAAACTCTACAGGTGGCTGAGGTTCACTCCTGGCTCTACAACTTCCCAGTTGTATGAACATGTCTGAGTGATAACTGCAAATATTCCTTCAGTATTAATTCTATGCCATGCGTCTATGCAAAGTGCGTATCGTTTTCGTTCGTAGTAAACTCTTTGATTCTGAGTTTCCCTAAATATTGCATGGTCCAACTAACTTACTAACTAACTAACTAACTAACTAACTAACTAACTAACATACAGGGTTGTTGTAAGTATTGAAGGCACTACAGGATAATGTGTAGTAAAATATGATAAAAACATCCAGGATTAATGCTAATAAATATTATTATTACACCAAAAAAAAAATGAGTTAGGTAAAGTAAGCAGTGCAGAACCTGAATAGGAACAGGCTGATGAAAAGAACCCTTATCAAGCCATCTCACGACTGGCAGGAAAGTTTGAGGAGACATTTATCAAATATATGGCAATTCAGTTGCAGGTAGCACTAAAGAAAAGAGATTTCTACAGGCTGCAAGTTTCGTGTGACCATTTGCCTCTGAACACTGACACCTCTTAAGATTCGTGCCGCTCCCTCCCTGTGATGTGTCTGTTATCCATGATGAGCGGACTATGCCAAATATTACAGAAAACTATTCATGAAACCAAGATTTCATGGTTTTCACAGCTCCGTACGACCAGTTCCCTTCCCTAAAGGACAGATCAAATCTGGACTCATGGGCAAATACTGGCTTACAGTTTTGGGAGCCAGACCAGGGAGCTCTGAATTTATTTTCTCTTCCAGCTCCATCATGGTATCACAACCAATGGCCAATGAGAACATCGTAATTCTCACAGCAAATGGCATCGACTTCTCCCAAGCAGATGAACACAAGCCCGCCAACCAGAGTCAGAGTAGCCTGAGGAAACATCTACAGGCAGAGGTCAAAGTTTTTGGGGTAAGCCCAGTTCAGAAGGTGTTGGGGTGGGAAGGGGGAGGGGCAAAGGGAAGAAACTACTTATGTCTTGGGAATGGAGATCCATCGTAAGTGTGAAGACTCTTAAGTTTTGTCAGAGGGATCCGAGTTGATTTAAGACCCATAGAAACCATTTGGAGAGCCATTTGAAACTTCCTCAGACCTTTTCCACATAAGGTGGTATTAAAAACGTTTTTCCCTCTAACCCAAATACGAGCAATTGTGTTTTTATTGTTGTGTTTTTGTAGTAGAATACTTCTCTACATTTTCTTTCTTAAAAGACTACTTTATTGAGGTGTAATTGGCATACAAAAAGCTGTACATCTATATATTTTTCAAAAGTGATGGTGATAATGATATATTTTGTATACTTTTTTTCTATGTTCACCAATTATGTGCTTAATAATCTGACAGATTTTTTGAAGAAAATTTCTCCCTCACTGCAAATTACAGGAAAAATAAACTTCCTTCCCTCTTTTCTCCTCCTCATTTGAGAACAGAGATGATATTTACCTTTCGTTAGTTTCTCCCCCTCATACATGACTGATTAAAGAAACTCCGTGGAGTGAAGGCAGGAGTGGAGGAAAGGATCTATCTAGGACTGGGAGGGAAGTATAGAGCTTTGCTTCCCAGATTTGTCTCTGAACTTCCATGATCAGGTCTCAGAACTTGCTAGGACTGATGGCCTTGTATCAAATATACGATCCCGAAGGCTAACATGGGGTTCCTGTGACAGAAGTTTTAGCCAACCGCTTGGTGGCTGTTCATAAAGCTGTATCTGAAAAGAAAGTCGAGGAGGAAAACTTGACCTTTTAAGATAGAGCTTCGGGATCCTCGGTTACAGGGACGTGGACCGAAGAGGTCACAGAGCTGGCCAGAGGGCCAGGCTCTTATGTTGTGGTGTCCAGTAGGGCCTCAGGGAAATAAGGAGGGGCTTCCACACTGCCAGTGCTCAAGAGAGTATGAGGGCTTTCAGATGTCCCCTGCTCCCATAGGAGATGGAAGGAGAGTTAGTAGTAATGAAACTGGAGAGGTGGGGAGAACAGAGTCTAGCACTTGGCGTGAGCTGGGACAAGGGCCCCGAGAAGACAAGGGTGAGAGAGGAGAAACGGTGGAAGACATGCTGAGCGCCTGGCACATGGCCCAAGACAGTGGCTTCCTGTGGCACGACAGTGTCTCCTCCCAAATGTCTTTCCACAGCTCTCCCTCCAGTGCTTTTGTAGTGTCTTTGTCTCTGCTGGGATCCCGCGGAAGGTGATAAGGCATCGGCATGGGGGGAGCGATGAAGAAGTCCTGTCTTTATCAAGGCCGATTTCAATCCTCAATCTCCCTTCTTCTTCCAACAGACCATCCAGATCGTCTGTGGGGTGATGGTGTTGAGTCTGGGAATCCTTTTGCAATCTGCTCCCTCCTCTCCACAATTTAGCCACGTGTTTTCCACCCTGTTGAAAGCTGCTTACCCATTCATTGGAGCCTTGTGTGTGAGTTGAAATCTGAAGGAGGGCAAGATGGAGTGGAGGTGGGGTGAAGGCGGGGCGAAGATGCCAATAGTTTGGGCTCTTCCCCTGTCGCCTTGCTACATTTCTGTCTGCCAGAAGCAAGGGGTCAATGGTAGGACTTCTGCATTTGTAGCCTAAGGAAGAACTGAGTGAGGTGGCAGAAGCCACCTGATTTTAAATCCATATTTTAGCTGGCTCAAATGATCATTTCTTTTGAAGATTATCTTACTTTTCACCTCATCCTCTAGAGCTATAATGAGGCTGGTGGCTTCTCTCCGGGTTTAAGAAAAACCCATGAAGGAAGATAAAGTTGAGAAGGAGCTTGCTATACAGAAAAATGAGCCTCGGCGAAAGACACCAGACACGTACAGGGCAAACCACACATTTGTAAGAATCACAGAGGAAGAAGCACTTTTATCTTTGAGCGCTTCGAAAATGCTCTTTGCTGCACTTGGTGGTACCCAGGGCACACTGAGCAGATGTCTACGCTTTAGTGATGGCCTGGAAATTCCCTTGAAACAGCTTCGCATCCACGTACCAAGGGGATGTTGGTGGTTCTTTTCTCAGAGAAGAGCCTTCTTCTAGATTGATGTGCGGACACTTTCTCACAACTAAGCTTCTCTTTCATCATGTTTTAACTCTCGGCTTCTCATGACTCAGTAGCTATTAGTTTCTTTGATGCTTCCAGAAGTCTACCTTTTCCTTATCTGGTTCATTCTTCTTTTGTTATTAACTAAAGTTGACACTGTTTTGGATGTCACAAGTTTTCCCCGAAAGGTCTTTTTTCTGTTCCAAGATCCCCGTCAGAGAAACTACATTACATTTAGTCATTATGTCCCCTAAGGTTCTTTCAGACTTTCTCAGACTTTCCTCGTCCTCGATAATGTTGATGGATTTGAGCGGCACTGACCAGGATTTTTACAGAATGTTCCTAAACTTTGGTTCATCTGAATTTTTCTCACGCTTAGACTAGGCTGATGGATTTTTAGGTGGAAGATGACAGAGATGAAGTTTCATATTAGGGGTAGATGCTATCAATATGATTTGTCACGGGTGCAGTTAACCTTGATCGTGCAGGCTAAGGTTGTGTGTGCCAGATTTCTTCTCTGTAAAGTTACTTTCCTCTCTCCTCTCTCCATTCTCTATTTTTTTGTAAGCCCAGCCCACATTTGAAGAGGCCTCTTGTCTAATTTTTAAGGCCCAGGATTTATTCATGCAGACCTAAGTTACTTAATGCCGAGACCACTGGAACTATCATTTTTCTCCCTGTTTTGTCCCATGTCCCCATTGTCAAGGGATTTTCTGTGTCTTAGCCGTCCTAAATCTATTATTAGTAATACTCTAGAGAGTAGAAATAAGGTCTTTGATTACACAGCCTTTAAGGTTTGCTGCCATCCTTATTCTCTCTCTGTTCTCACCCCTCTTCCTGCCCTCGCCTGGGAGCCACCAGCTGAAATGGACGTCTGTACTCTCGTGCCTGTTAGCGCCCCCCATTGTTTTCTTGCTCTTCTCTAGATAACGTCTGACTCCGAAATTTTTTTTCTCGTTGAAAGAAAAACATTCTATCCTGGCTTTTAAGGCCCTCATTTTTTTAAATTAAGTTTATTGGGGTAACATTGGTTAACACGATTATATCATTTTCAGGTGTACATTATAATATGACATGTATATATTCTATTGTGTGTTTACCACCCAAAGTCCAGTTTCCTTCAGCTACCATATATTTGATCCCCTTTACCCATTTCACCTTCTCCCTACCCCCCCCTCCATATTTGACTCCCTCCCCCCTCCTCCCTCATCCCCTACCCTCTGGTAACTACTAGTCCATTGTCCATGTCCATGAGTCTCTGTTTGTTTGTCCTGTTCGTTTGTTGCTTTTAGGTTTATATCCCACATATAAATGATATCATGTGATTTTCAACTTTTTCTGTCTGGCTTATTTTGCTTAGCATGATTATCTC
>NW_011889141.1:487203-489888 GCF_000151845.1 Pteropus vampyrus
GCACATTCCTGCAACTGCTGTACCCTAGATCACAGTCCACATCCAGGTATTGCGTCATACCCTGGACCAGTGCCCAGGCGATTATTCTGGAAAAAGTCAGCCTCCTATAATGCCCTTTTGATAGTGATTGGCCTTCAAATTTAAATCTTCAATGACAAAGAAGTTGACTGTGTTTTAAATAAGTCTATTTGTTGTAGATTCATTACTTTAGTGCATCTGTCAAAACCCTTGAGAAAACCCAGTTAAAATGTTGCTTGTGTGAGGAATTTTTTCTCATTCTTTTATCTCTCTGATCTGAAAGGTAACACTTTTATTGGATTTTAAAATGAACCCTTAACTCCTGAAAGTTGTCATTAGTCATTTGCATATGCTAAGAACACGACTTTACCTGCTTTTAACTCTTTCCAAAGAAAACCAGAATTGGAAGTGACAGGAAGAGGGAAGCTGGATTATAGGGAGATGATTTCTAATCAGTGAAGGTACACTGAGTCCCTCAGGCCAGTCGGACGGTGGGAGGGCCATCGTGAGAACGCCAACAAGCCAGCTAACACAGTGGCACAGAAACTCGATTTGGAACCTTCAACTGCAAAAGTCTCCTGAAGGCAGCAAGAAATTAGAGAATGTGCTCAGGACAGTGCCAATATCTCTCTTTCTTTCATCAAAATGTAGCAATGATTATTTGGAACCCGCACCGAGACCCCAAACTACTCTACAAATGCCATCCAGTAGAATTTTCTGTGATGATGGACATGCAGTAGCTACTCTGTCCAATGTAGTGGTCAGGTGTGGCTACTAATCTCTTGAAATGTAGCTGGTGGATTTTAAATTTTATTTAAGTTTACTTTAAATCTAGGTGGCCCATGTGGCTAGTGACCATCATATTAAGTAGTACAATACAAGAATAATGTTTCTAGGTTTTCTAAGAGGAGCCTATAGGGTTCTTACTCTAGAGAAAACCACAGTGAATTTGGCAGCAAGCTCAAGGATACAGGGTGAGGTTTAAGGGCAGGCTCAGGCTCACCAGCACCATCTATCTGATAGTAAATTCTACTGTGGTCACACATTATATCAGCCCTTTTTTGAGGTTGAGGAAGAGTGTTTTCCCAGAACGAACCTATTTGATTTTAAGAAATATATATTCCAGGCATTGTGACTGTTGCTGGCTATCAGGAGGCCCAGAAGCATGTACTTTAGTCATTATTTGAGAAAATTGGGATTTGGAGGAGTAAAATGCCCTGTCTACGCCTCTACTGTGCCTTAAAGTTTCAGCCACTGAGTCCCTAAAAGAAGAGGGGCCTAGATGGGATTAAGTAATATTCTAATTTGTGACTACTGGGTGTGCTCTGAACCATACCTAATTATAACTACAGCTTTCGGAATGATCTTAACTCGATTCCCCCTTCTGAGAGTTGAGGTAGAAGGGAAGCCATTTAGGAGATTAGTTTATTTCTTCCCCTCACTTCATAAATGTAGAAATGAGACCCAGAGTAGGAAAGGGAGAAGCTGAGTACTCAAGAAACTTGAGCGCATCAAAGGCAAAGATCACTGTGACCTCAGTTTCCTGACCTTTCTTTCACCTCCTGTTACAGCTCACATATTACACCATCCCTGGGCCTGAGTCTAGAACTCTGCCTACCGCCATCTATATATGGCCCTGGACATGGACAACCAGAGCCTGTCCAGACTCCAGGGCCCACCTGAGACTGAGAACTGTGTCCCCACACTCATTTTTGGGTGTGTGTGC
Organism: Pteropus vampyrus; assembly: GCF_000151845.1. Classification (NCBI taxonomy): domain Eukaryota; kingdom Metazoa; phylum Chordata; class Mammalia; order Chiroptera; family Pteropodidae; genus Pteropus; species Pteropus vampyrus. The sequence goes on from NW_011889141.1 coordinate 488,948, forward strand.
GTTTAAGAGAGGCCATGTGCAAGGAAGAGTGGTTTGCTTCATCTTCCTCTTCTGTGTGGCTGATGCTGCCGCAAGGGGTTTCTGAGTTAGCTGGGGGAGAGAGAAACTATATCTGCCTTTTGGTCATACTCTCTTTGGGATTCTGCAGGCATAGCCTTATGGAGCTCTGCTGTCAGTTCAGGGTAGAGAATTTAGTAGAGCAATATCCTCTGCCACCCTACTGAAGTCCTGCGTAGGGGGGAATAGTTCGTTGATTTATTTGCTTAGCTAACATTTACTTTCTAGATTCAGAGATGTTGCTAGGTACTAGAGAGACATCCAGGTTTAGGTCTATCAATTTTAGACCTCGAGGGACACAGGAAAGAAAAGATATTTTGCAACGTACTGGCAAAGGGGTAAGAGACATGTGTTGCTCATTTGGAGTGATCTTTACTCAGCATTTCTCTTCCAGGTTCAGAGCAGCCTGGCTGCAAACTTTCTGAGCTCTCTGTCTGCTCTGGTGGGTTTCATCCTCCTCTCTATCAACCTGGCTCTTTTGGGTCCTGCCCTATGGAAGTGTGACTTGAACAAAGAGGAGCTACTATTGGAACAGCAGAATTCTTACCATAGTTTTTACCAAAATGAGATGAACTGCCTTGTTGCCAACGATGTTCTGGCTGTAAGTATTTTTAGATGGGATGCTCCAATCTTGTGAGGCTTCTTAAAGACTTGACTTCTTGTTATCCCTTCTTTTGAAAATCTCTCCGATTCTTTCTGGTGTGGGCATCTAGGGGAAGGCCAAGGCTGTATGAAGGAGAGACTACATGACTGAGATGAAGGAGGTAGGCCATGTGATTGCCCACTAATAGGCTAGAACGGAAGAGTCAACGTCAAATAAGATTGACAGTGAAAAACTAAAACTTACTGTCGATAGTTTCCTACTAATCAAACTGATTCTATTG
>NW_011889141.1:491218-493819 GCF_000151845.1 Pteropus vampyrus
GTTCAGTCGGTTTGGGTGGCTAACAGCGATGGCAGTTTACAATCTTGATTGTTCTAACACTTACTGCCATCAAGAAAGGCTAAGGAAACCCACCCCAAGGGGTTCAGATGGATAGAAGGGGCAGACATGTTGAAATTTATTAAGGGCTTGCACAGTCTAAACCTCACTGATTCTCATAAATCTCTGTGAAGGAAATGTGAGGGCTTGCACAGTCTAAACCTCACTGATTCTCATAAATCTCTGTGAAGGAAATGTGATTATGCACATTTGATAAATGAGGAAATGGAAGCTAGAGAAGTAGAGACTCTTGCTGAGGTTCACGCCGCAGCTAAGCAGCAGAGGTGTGGCTCGAATGGGAACCTGGCCCGTCGGCCCTGGGTGTTAGTCCACCACTATGCTCCTTCACTGAGTGAACAGTGTAATCAGATTTAGCTGCGCCTCAGAGAGGTAAGAAACAAGTGTATAAAGCGGGTTAGTTGACTTAGTTACTGTTCATCCCGCCTCTTCTTCCCAAGGAAATAAAGGAGCAAAGGGATTAAATTGAGCCGATTGTTAGGTATGAAAGGAGCGGTGTTCTCTTCCCGATGGTGTCCTCACTGCATCTCTGATGGTCGAGGTGGTCGGTCTTCCTTGCGACGGGCACCTCCTGACAAGGCGCGAATGCTTCGGTCGACTCAAGCACCACCAACCTCGTGTTTCCTGCATTTTAGGGAATACTGTCTGTGATGCTGATTTTTACAGTGCTGGAGTTCTGCCTAGCTGTGCTCATGGCTGTGATTTGGTGGAAGTGGTTTCACTCTGACTTTCCTGGGGTGAGTGTGATGCCCTGCCTCCCTGAGTCTTGCCTGGTGTACTTCCGTTTCTGGGTTGTGTTGAGCTATGTCAGCAAGAGTGGCAGAGGGGTCCATTAGTTGCTGGTCATGAGATACAAATGGGAGGTGGTTTGATGGTGATGGATAACAGCTGACGAAAGCAGATTGTGATTGAGTCTCTGACCAGCTGAGGAGTCACTGCATGGCAAGATAGTTGAATCTGAGAAATCATCTATTTTGTAAAGGCAGAAACCTGGGAAGTTCAATGATTTGCCAAGCGTTATGCTACGAGTTTGTGCCTGTTTATCAATAGAACATGCCATTTGCCTCTCTTCCAGGCAGAAACACCTTCTGCCACAGCCATTAGTCTCGTTAACAGTCTTAACTTGGTAAAGGGCATTTGCACATGTGGCTGGATGCAGTAAATGTCCTATGATCTGATTTTCTCTTTCTGTGATCTTAAATCTTTTTTCCTCTTAAAATGAAAAACTGTATTGACTCAAATTTCATGGGAAGTTTAACACCACCCTAACACCACCTCGGATTCATGGCTTTATTAACTGAATTTAAAAGCTTTGATCTATCAAAAATTTTCTTTTAGAAAGTAGAATACTAGGCCGATGAATATCAGTTATTTAAAGAACTGAATGATGTGGTTTACTAATCTTGCAATACCTAAGAGTTCTATATTTAAAGTTTGGAGGAGATGGCATCAAGATAAAAATTTACATTAAGCTGAATCCAAGTACATCTGAAAAACTAACGTATTTTGTTTCTTTTAGAGTGTGCTTTTCCAGCCTCTGAGTGACAAGGATAAATCCGGCATGATTGCAGAGGCAAATGTTGACTGCGGATATGAAAAACTATTGAATTCTTAGGGGGAAAAAAAAGGAAAATATTCATCAGAAATTTGGTCTTTATAATAATGTATGGAAACCAACCAAAGAAACCTAACCAACAAAGCAGTTTGAGTTCTTTGAAATGTAGACTTTTATGTAATGAACATTTAAAAGCTATATATTTGTTTTCTTTTCATTGAATATATGTTTTCAGTGGATTGATCTCTAGATTTGCCAGATATTGACTTCAACAGAAGCACGGAACTGTAAATTACCATTGATTGGACTGGCCAAATAGACATTTCCCAGAAAACTAGGCAAAATGGTGATTCAATGGATAATGACAAAGTAAAGGAGACAACTTTTCTTCGTACCTCCTCACTGCCAACGAGAGTCCTGATTTACTGTGGTGTTCAGACTCTTATATAGACACTAGTGTTCCATCACACATATTTTACTCATTAGTGCATGCAGACAGCCCCCTGCCGTTAAGTCTCAGGACCTACTTAAGTACATGGCTTCAAAATGAAATTTTTATTTGACTACTATGATGTGTGTGCGTGTGTGTATATCTAACTCTACCTAGCAATTAACTGGATTCTGACACTATCTACGTGGAGGTAGCATCCAATCTCACAGGAAAAGGGCTCAATTTTACAAGACTCCCTCCATCCCTCCCAACCCTGCAACGCCCCCATCCTTCCACCCATCCCCCCAACACCCCAGACGCCAATCACAAGTCTAGGTCATCACCTGTGTTTCTGACCAACTGGAAGCTATAGATTGGAAGTTCCTAAAACCCCTTCCTTGGGTTCAATTAGTTTACTGGAACAGCTCACAGAACACAGGAAAACATTTACTTATTGATTACCTGTTTATTATAAAACGATATAACTCAGGAATAGCCAGATGGAGGAGATGCATACGGCAAGGCATGGGAAGAGCTGGGG
>NW_011889141.1:493869-496657 GCF_000151845.1 Pteropus vampyrus
TATTTTGTTTCTTTTAGAGTGTGCTTTTCCAGCCTCTGAGTGACAAGGATAAATCCGGCATGATTGCAGAGGCAAATGTTGACTGCGGATATGAAAAACTATTGAATTCTTAGGGGGAAAAAAAAGGAAAATATTCATCAGAAATTTGGTCTTTATAATAATGTATGGAAACCAACCAAAGAAACCTAACCAACAAAGCAGTTTGAGTTCTTTGAAATGTAGACTTTTATGTAATGAACATTTAAAAGCTATATATTTGTTTTCTTTTCATTGAATATATGTTTTCAGTGGATTGATCTCTAGATTTGCCAGATATTGACTTCAACAGAAGCACGGAACTGTAAATTACCATTGATTGGACTGGCCAAATAGACATTTCCCAGAAAACTAGGCAAAATGGTGATTCAATGGATAATGACAAAGTAAAGGAGACAACTTTTCTTCGTACCTCCTCACTGCCAACGAGAGTCCTGATTTACTGTGGTGTTCAGACTCTTATATAGACACTAGTGTTCCATCACACATATTTTACTCATTAGTGCATGCAGACAGCCCCCTGCCGTTAAGTCTCAGGACCTACTTAAGTACATGGCTTCAAAATGAAATTTTTATTTGACTACTATGATGTGTGTGCGTGTGTGTATATCTAACTCTACCTAGCAATTAACTGGATTCTGACACTATCTACGTGGAGGTAGCATCCAATCTCACAGGAAAAGGGCTCAATTTTACAAGACTCCCTCCATCCCTCCCAACCCTGCAACGCCCCCATCCTTCCACCCATCCCCCCAACACCCCAGACGCCAATCGCAAGTCTAGGTCATCACCTGTGTTTCTGACCAACTGGAAGCTATAGATTGGAAGTTCCTAAAACCCCTTCCTTGGGTTCAATTAGTTTACTGGAACAGCTCACAGAACACAGGAAAACATTTACTTATTGATTACCTGTTTATTATAAAACGATATAACTCAGGAATAGCCAGATGGAGGAGATGCATACGGCAAGGCATGGGAAGAGCTGGGGATATTCCATGCCCTCTCTGAGCGCTCCATTCTCCACAAATCTCCACAAGTTCACCAACCCAGAAGTTCTCCCAATCCCGTTCTTTTGGGTTCTTATGGAGGCATCATCGTATAGGCATGATTGATTAGATCACAGGTCATCTGTGACTGAACTCAACTTCCAGCCCCTTTCCCCTCCTCAGATGTCTGAGTAGAAATGCAAGTTCCAACTCTCTAGTCATGTGGTTGGTTCCCCCTGACAACCAGCCCCCATCTATAAGTTACCTAAAGGCTTTCCCTAAGTTAACTCGTTAACATAACAAAAGACAGCTTACTGCTCCACCACTTGGGAAATTTACTGGTTTTAGGAGCTCTGTACCAGGAAATGGGAGAAAAATCAAATATATGTATTATTACAAATCATGATATCGCAATTACTTACTTTTTGAAATTCACTTTCCTACTTTCCTTTTAAACACAGAGTAAGTCAACAATGACAGATGTAAACCTAAATTTCAACTTCCTTCCTCCTCATCAAATATTCAAACAAAACAAACAAAAGCTAACCGGAATACTTACCGTTGTCAAGAAGCAAGTTCCTATTTTCTTCTGATTTCAAAATAAGAAAGAACAATTGTTCAAGTGGAAATGTTAAGCCTCAACACACACACACACACACACACACACACACACACACAGATGTGGAAAGATATCCTCAATTTATCCTCATCTACACTGTTTGTCTGCCTTCTATAGGCTTTGACCATTCATGTGACAAAGGAGGGTCAGCAGGTCACTTACCCTTTTCTGAGCATGATGCACCCTCCCTCAGTCCATTCTAGTAAACTTTAAATTCTCAGAAGCCATATTATCAGTTTTAGTTACTCAGGTTCATTTGTTTGGAGCGCCACCTGCCAGCCAGAAAGAGAAACGTTCATTTTTGTTTTTGTTAAGCAGAAACACTAAAAATAATTTTTTTTTTGCTCACCTGCCAGTTTTTTGCAATTCCTTACTCATCCATTTTGATAGTACCTATTATTTCAATGTTATACTGGAGAGTTTTATTATCAGTAACTACTTTCGAAGCCTGTGCTACTTCAAATCAAAGTGGCTCAGTACCACCTCATTATCCGCTTTATCAGAACCATCCTTTTTATTTATAAGTAAATTCTAATGGTGGTAGTTAGACAGGGTTTAATTTCTAAAGAAGACTCACAGGATCCAATAGGACAACGCTTAAAACATTGGAGTCTATTGCAGAAACAAGACACAATATAGCAACAACATTAAACCATTATGCATAACTATATTCATTCCAGCTAAAGATTACCTCACAGCAAGGGGTACAGAAGGCCAAGCTCGAGATCCAGTTGTCCTCTCTTTCTGTGATGCGTGTTCTGTTTTGATAGGGAACCCCAACAGAACACCTCAGAAACAGGGAGCCCCAAATTATAATAGTGGTTGAGGATTCTTATACCTGGCTTGTCATATTTCTTGTTACACAACCAGCCCAATGGCAGACCATTCTGTGGTCTCACTGAAGCAGCATGAAAATCACCATTCACACTGTTATCAATAAATAATCATGACAAGCTGGTGCAAACCATCCAGAAACTCCTACATCCATGGTTACAAAACAACATTATGAACCAGCATGTTCACACTTTGACTAAGGGTCAGTGCCATGCAGGAACTACAGCAAAACATTTGGGCCAATTTTCAGCTTGCTGAAATGAACCCTAACAATACAGGTGTATGTTCTGACAGACTTGGTTTTGTTATGGCG